>NW_012149986.1:842275-862305 GCF_000956105.1 Propithecus coquereli | reverse complement strand
ATTTTTGAGTTTTGAAATTATTAATGTATAAAATACAATAATTTTTTATGTTGATCCTGTATCCTTCAACTTTGTTCAACTCATTTATTAGTCCTAATAGCATTTTTATGGATGCATTAGGATTTTCTATATACGAAATCCTATCATCTGCAAATAAAGATAGTTTTATTTCTTCCTTTCTAATCTCATGCCTTTTATTTTTTTATTATCTAATTGCCCTGGTTAGAACCTCCAGTATGATGGTGAATAGAAAAGGCAAAAGGGGACATCTGTATTATATTTCTAATCTTAGAGGGGAAGCATCCATTCTTTTAACATTAACTATGATGTTAGCTGTGGGCTTTTAATAGATGCCTTTATCAGAAATGTACATTTATTTCAAGTTTGTTGAGTGTCTTTATCATGCAAAGGTGCTAAATTTTGTCAAATGCTTTTTCTACATATATTGATACGATTACGTGGTATTTGTTTTACATTCTATTGATATGATATAGTGCATTAGTTGAATTTTGAGTGTTAATTAAGCTTGCATTACTGGGATAAATCCTGCTTTGTCATGGTGTATAATTCTTTTTATATGTTGCTAGATTTGTTTGCTAGGATTTTGTTGAAGATTTTTCCATCCATATTCATAAGAGATCTCGATATGTCATTTTCTCTTGTTTTGGTGTCTTTGTCCGGTTTTAGTATCAGGGTGTTACTGGCCTCAGAGATTGAGCTTGGACGTGTTCCCTCCTCTTCTATTTTTCAGAAGAGTTTGTGAAGTATTGCTATTAATTCTCCTTTAAGTGTTTGGTAGATTTCACCAAGAAGCCATATGATCCTAGGCTTTCCTTGAAAGGTAAGTTTGTTGATCACTAATTCAGTCTTTTTATTTACTGCATGTTTATTCAGATGTTCTACTTCTTTTTGAGTCAGTTTTGATAGTGTGAGTCTTTCCAGGAGTTTTTCCATCTTATCTAATTTGTTGGCATACAGTTATTCACAGTTCCTCTTATAATCCTTTTTATTTCTGTGCAGTTGGTAGTAATATCCCCTCTTTCATTCCTAATTTGCATAATTTGAATTCTTTCTTTTCTTGATCAGTCTAGCTAGGGATTTGACAATTTTGTTAATCTTTCCATGAATCAACTCTTGGTCTCATTAATTTTCTCCGTTGTTTTTCTACTCTTTATTTTATTTATTTCCACGTTAATATTATTTTCTTTCTTCTGCTTGTGTTCAGTTTGCTCTTCTTTTTTTAGTTTCTTAAGGTAGAAGTTCAGGTTATTGATTTGAGATCTTTCTTCTTTTATTGTATAGGTATTTTTTTTGGGGGGGGGGGACAGGGTCTCCCTCTCTCATCCAGGCTGGAGTGCAGTGGTTTGATCATAACTCACTGCAACCTTGAACTCCTCAGCTCAAGTGATCCTCCCACCTCAGCCTCCTGAGTAGCTGGGACTACAGGTACACACCAACACATCTGGCTAATTTTTAAAAGATAGCATCTCCCTATGTTTCCCAGGCTGGTCTTGAACTCCTGGCCTCAAATGATCCTCCGACTTTGGCCTCCCAAAGTACTGGGATTATGGAACTGAACCATTGTGCTTGGCCAAGTGTTTACACTATACAACAAAAGCACTTCTTTGGCTTTATCCCATAAATTTTGATATGTTGTTTTTCTTTTCAATCATCTCAAAATATTTTCTAATTTCCCTTGTGATCTCTTTTTTGACCTATTTTTTATTTAGGAATATGTTGTTTAATTTCCTTCTAAATGTATGTGATTTCCCCAAATTTCCTTCTAAAATTGATTTCTACTTTGATTCCATTATGGTCTGAAAACATACTTTGTATGATTTCAGTTCTTTTTTTGAGACTTGTTTGTGGCTTACCATATGGTCTATCATGGAGAATGTTCCATATGCACTTGAGAAAAATTTTTATTCTGCTGCTGTTGGGTGTAATGTTCTATAAATGTCTGTTAGGTCTAGTCGGTTTATTGAGTTGTTCAATCTTCTAGTTCATAATCTTCTGTCTAGTTATTCTATCTATTATCAAAGTGGCATATTAATGTGTCTAACTATTATTGTTGAGTTATCTATTTCTTCCTTTGGTTTTGTCAGATTTTGCTTCATGTACTTTGGAGTCTATTGTGAAGTGCATATATATTAATATTTATAATTTTATCTTCTTGATGGATTATCCTTTTATCATTATAAACTGTCTTTTTTCATCTTTAGTAAAAATTTTGTCTTAAGGTCTATTTTGTCTAAGATTTGTATAGCCAATCCAGCTCTCTTGTGTTACTATTTGCATGAAGTATCTTTTTACATACTTTTAATCTATTTACGTCTTTAATTCTAAAGTGTGTCTCTTATAGGAAGCATGTAGTTAGATCATTCTTTAATTCATTCTGCCAATCTCTGCCTTTTGGTTGGAGTGTTTAATGCATTTACATTTAATGCAATTATTTTTAGTTAGGATTTTTCCCTGCCATTTTGCTATTTTTTTCTATACATTTTATGTCATTTTTGTTCCCTTATTCCTCCATTACTGTTAGGTTGGTGCAAAAGTAATTGTGGTTTTAGCATTGTTATTATTTGCTGTTTGATATTGGAATACATTCTTAAATAAATGTAGTTATGTTATACATCATTTTAATGTACATTTCTCACTTTATGTTTTTTTGCTAATGATTTATTACTTGCTGTTTATTTGACATTATTTTACAGTATGGAAATGATGTTAGACAAAAAGAAAATTCAAGCGATTGATTTTCTTATTTGAGTTCAGAATGGGTCATAAAGCAGCGGAAACAACTTGCAACATCAACAACGCATTTGGCCCAGGAACTGCTAACGAACAGACAGTGCAGTGGTGGTTCAAGAAGTTTTGCAAAGGAGACAAGAGCCTTGAAGATGAGGAGTGCAGTGGCTGGCTGTCGGAAGTTGAGAGCAATCATCGAATCTGATCCTCTTACAACTACACGAGAAGTTGCTGAAGAATCAACGTGGACCATTCTACAGTTGTTTGGCATTTGAAGTAAATCAATCAGAAAGGTGAAAAAACTCAGTAAGTGGATGCCTCATGAGCTAATGGAAAATCAAAAAAACCGTCGTTTTGATGTGTGGTCTTCTCATAAGCAACAACAGCAAACTATTTCTTGCTTGGATTGTGATGTGTGCCAAAAAGTGGTTGTTTATGACGACCAGTGACGACCAGCTCAGTGGCTGGACCAAGAAGCTCCAAAGCATTTCCCAAGGCCAAACTTGCACCAAAGAATGGTCATGGTCACTGTTTGGTGGTCTGTTGCCAGTCTGATCCACTACAGCTTTCTGAATCCTGGCAAAACCATTACATCTGAGAAGTCCACTCAGCAAATCAATGAGATGCACCAAAAACTGCAAGGCCTGCAGCTGGCGTTGGTCAACAGAAAGGGCCCAATTCTTCTCCACGCGCGACCTCGTGTTGCACAACCAATGCTTCAAAAGTTGAACAAATTGGGCTACAAAATTTTGTCTCATCTGCCACATTCACCTGACCTCTTGCCAACCGGATACCACTTCTTTAAGCATTTCAACAACTTTTTGCAGCGAAAATGCTTCCACAATCAGCATGATGCCCAAAATGCTTTCCACGAGTTCGCTTGAATCCTGAAGCACGTATTTTTACACCACAGGAATAACAAAGTTATTTCTCATTGGCAAAAATGTGTTGGCTGTAATTATTCCAATTTTGATTAATAAAGATGTGTTTGAGTCTAGTTATAATAATTTAAAATTCACAGTCTGAAACCGCAATTACTTTTGCACCAACCTTTAAGGGAAGGTCATCCTCTTCCACCGAGCTGGAGCTTGTAGCTTTGGAAGGAAGCATATGGAGTGGTGAGAGAAGAAGGGGACACCCACCTAGCCATCCAGATCAGCTGAATCAACCCTGGCAATCAATGGGATGACAGATGCTGCAGCCCTATCATCCTCACATCCATTTTTGCACCAACCTAAGACCTCCTTTGATATTAAATAAATATTTTTCAAGTGTACCATTTAATTCCTTGTTGTTTATTTTACTATTTTTAAAAGTAATTTTCTTAGTAGTTGCCCTGAGGTTTACAATTTTCCTCTTAATTTACAACAATTTAGTTAAGATTGGCACCAACTTAATTTCAATAGTACACAAAAGCTTTGCTCCTATGTGGCTTCATCCCTCCATTCTCCTTTGTGCTGCTATCACCATGCAAATTACATCTTTATACATTACATGCCTTTCAACACAGATTTGTAATTATTGCTTTATTGAGTCGCCTTTTAAATTAGAGGGGTGAAATAAAAGAGCTATAGGCAAAAACTACATTTATACTATCTTATGTATTTCTCTATGTTGTTAACTTTACCATTATTCTCTGTTTCTTCAAGTTGATATGAATTACTATTTAGTGCCCTTTCATTTCAGCCTAAAGTACTTTTAATATTTCTTATAGGGCAGGTTTTTTAGCACTGAATTTCCTTCATTTTTATTTATTTGAAAATATCTTAACTTCTATTTCATTTTTGAAGGATAGTTTTATTGAATATAGAGCCCTTGGTAGACAGCCTTTCCCTCAGCACATGGACTATGTCATTCCATGCCTCTGGCTTCCATTGCTTCTGGTAAGAAATCAACTGTTAATATTATTGAGGAGACCGTGTACATGATGAGTAGCTTCTCTCTTGCTGCATTAAAGACTTTAAAACTAAAGAGTTTTAAACGGTTTGATTATGATGTGTGAATCTCTTTGAGTTTATCTCAAATTGAGGTTTTTTGAGCTCGTTAGATGAACAGAGCAATTTTTTAAAATCAAATTTGGGAAGTTTTCAGTCATTTTTTCTTCAAATGTTTTTTTCTTTTTTTTTCCCCTGCCCTTTTCAGTCTTTCCTCTCCGCAGGACACTATATTTTGTATATGTTGGTATGTTTAATGGTGTTGCATAGGTCCCTGGGGTTCTTTTCAATTTTCTTAATTCTTTATTTTTTTCTGTTCCTCAGACTGAATAAGCTCAATTGATGTATCATTCTTTCTTCTGCCTGCTCAAACCTGCCGTTAAGCACCTCAAATGAATTTTTTATTTCCATTATTAGAGTTTTCAACTCCATAATTTCTATTTGATTTATTATTATTTCTGTATCTGTATTGATATTCCCTATTTGGTGAGGCACCATTCTCCTGTCTAGTTTTTATGCATGGCTTCCTTTAATTCTTTGAACATATTTAAAGTGATTAATTTAGAGCCTTTGTTTAGTTAGTCTAAAGTCTGAGTTTCTCAGGGTCAGTTTCTATTAATTGCTTATTTCCTGAGTATGAGCCATACTTTCTTATTTCTTTGCATGTCTCATAATTTTTTGTTGACTGGAAATTTTAAATAATGTAATGTGATGTGGCAACTTGGGAAGTCAGATTTCTCCCTTCCTCAGGATTTGTTGCTGCTCCTGTTTGTTTTGGATGTTTGTTTTAGTGGTTTTCTAAACTAATTCTGTAAAGCCTGTATTCTTGGCCATATGTGTCCACTGATGGCTCTGCGTGGTTTGCTTATTGGTCAGCTAACGATTAGAGAGATATTTCCTTAAATGCCTGGAACTAAGAAGTCTCCTGGTCTTTTCTGAGGGGTTCTGTGTGTGTGCTTGGGGCATTTCTTCAACACTCAGCCAGGCAGTTGCCAACTCTACCCTAGCCTTCACTTTCTGCTTGGGCAGAGCTTCAAGGCCAGCGAGAAGTGAGAGTGTAGGGCCTTCTCACATCTTTACAAACAGGCACACAACGCTGGGCATGAACACAGCCCTCCATATGCCTGTGTCCTTCTAGATTCCCAGAAATATGTCAGAGCTTATTAAAGTTCCTATGGACATCTCATTTCCCAGCTTTTCCTTTTAAGCTTTTTGATTAACCCAAATGTTTTTGATTTGACCCAAATGTTATCCACTACCTCAGTGAGCCACAATGTTAAACACTTGCCTCTAGTTGTTTTTGACAAATGGCTCCTGGGGAAGAGACATTTTGCCCTGGGCAAGCTCCAGATCAGGTCAGGTCAAGTAAAGACAGCCTTGGGAGTTGGGTCTTCCAAGGAACCACCAGACATGTCAAATCATGACAGTTCTCTGGGACTGGGGCTTCGGCAGAGCATTCGTGCTGCTCTGCGCCTTCTGTGGCCACCAGGCTGCTGGTTTTCACTGTGACTGTGGGCTGTTGGTCTTCAAAGCTATCAGAGATGAAAATTGGACAATTTAAAATGCCACAGAGATACTACACTATATTGTTTGTTTGTTTTTTAAATAAAGTCTCCCTGAGTTGTAAGCTTTTGGTTAATTTTGAATTCTGAAAAAGTTGATTCTGACAAAAGTGTTTTTTTGGGTTTTTCTGGGGAAGTTTTCTTGTTACTTTTATGGAAGAGAGAATTTTCAGATGTCCTTACTCTGCCATTTCCCCTGATGTCACTACATCTCCATTTTTTAGTTGATTTTGTTTTGAGTAAATTTCATGACACTGAAATGTTTGCCCATGCCTTGAGGATCTGGCTATCCTTAGACATAATTTCTTTCTGAATTAAAATGTACTTTAAAAAAAGAACCTCTTTCAAACATGACTGCAGTTTTCTAATATGTGGAACTCTGAATAAGGCATGGATGTTTGCCCAAATGACCAACCTGTTTTTCATATATGCGTAAGATCTGGATGGTTGCAGGGGTACCGACTAAACTCTTTTTTCTTGGTAGCAGGTACTAACATTAGATTTGTTGGGTTTGACTGCAAGCTCAACTTATGGCTAAAACATTTGAAAATTCTCTTTTAACAGAATGCAGAGCCTGGATGAGCCATGGACGGAAGAGGAGGGGGATGGTTCAGACCACCCCTACTACAACAGCATTCCAAGTAAGATGCCTCCTCCAGGGGGGTTTCTTGATGCTCGACTGAAAACGAAACCCCATGCTCCTGACACAGCCCAGGTAAGTCTTATACTTTTTTCCTTAGATGTTAGCTAACTTATTTCCTTTTATTTTCTTCAATTTTATTTCAGGACAATGTTCTGTTCAGTTTTTGATGCAGTAACTCATAAATTCTCACAAAGCATCACAGTGCGTTAGCCAAATGCCTTGTGATCCCTGAGATATGAGTCTGGGTGTGTCCCTGCCTCCCTCACGAATCCTGTCATACTTTGATCTTAGTGAGGAGAAGAGAGAATTCAAGACTTTAAAAAGGCCTGGAGTGCTTTGGGTTCTCTGAAAAGAAAGTAGATATAGGCCCCTAAAATGATGAGAATTTTATGAGTTTTTCTATTTTATTTGTTCTCCTAATTTTCCTTCCAACTCAAAATTCTAGTAAGGCAATTGCTTTCTAGAGTTATGATATCCATATTTTGTTATAGGAAATTTTTAACATCACCTATCTGATATGAATGATGCTGATACCAATAAAAATGGCAAAATAACATTGAGCTCGAACATCTGACACTGAGAGGGAGTTTCCTGGTTTCAGAGGAAATTTCCTGGTTCACAGAGTGGACGCGCCTGAGTGTGAATGATTATAGACGTATGTGCTAAGTGGGAATTATGTTCTGACACATAGATACTCTCTAACTAAAATTTATTTTAAGGCATGCATATGGAAGAGCTTGATTTACTGTCACACTCGTGGAGGGGTCGGGGGGGGGAGAATGAAAACAAGAGGGGGCCATGTGTAGTTTTGATGGAGATGCAGCCTTTCCTCACACCCACACAAACTTATTTCCCAAATCTTAATGCCAGCCATGAGGCACGAGGGAACACCGGGGGTAACAAAGAATGCAGTCGCCCTTCGGGTCCTGCCTACTGTCCCGTGTCTTCCAGAGATGGATGAATGAGAAGAGTATAATTCTTTCTTTTTGTGTATTTGCATGTGTCTATAGTTTACAGGAAAAGAGCAAACTTATTACCAGGGAAGACACTTAGGAGACATGTTTGGCGAAGATTGGCAGCAAACACCTGTCAGGCAAGGTGAGAGGCAAGATGTGGCAGGTGAGGAAACAAAAAGCACTTTTAAAAAGTAACAGGCTTGCCAGTGGGTCATCCATTTCCTGTGGAGTGGCAGAGTGACCCCCTGAAAGTATTTGCTGTGGGTGGTGCTGTAGATTCCTGACTGGATCACGGAAATAGCAATAACGTTGTCACTGACATCTACAGGCACCAATCAGATAGTGCCACCAATCAGATAGCGCCAGGACAAGCTCATACCCCGTCTGCACCTACTGTCTCATGCACCCTGGGGACTGTCACCTCCAGGCTTCCCTGGCGGGAGAGCTCTCTTGCTCAGTGGTGCTGAGGAATGGATATCCCAGGTGTACCGTCACCAGTTTCAGATGGCAGCTGGTGGGGCGACTCGGAAGTGTATCTCCAAGTGCCCCAGCAAGGTTGAGCCCCAGTGGCTCCTGCAGCAACTTGCTGCCTTTCCTTCCTTGTCACACTCCCCTTCCCACCCCCCCCGACTGAGGGGCAGCTTCCTGAGGAGTGTGAAGACACCTACCCTAGGATGGGATCGATGGCACAGACCACGCCAGCGATATAAGTCTCTTGTAGGTCCTGGGTACTTTTGAAGGACATTTCTACTTCTTACCAAACATAATAACATGTACCTACGTCACACATTAAAAATAATTTAGATATAACTATCTAGTTAGATATAACTATTTATAATGTAGATATCTAAAAATAAACAACTTAGATCTATTGAGATGTAACTATTAATATAATAATTTGGGTATAACTAAGTATGCACTGCTAACTGCTCACGAGTCCGTATTCTCTAGACAGTTAATTCTATACATACATATATGTATAAACGTATCCATATCTCTCCGTATCTACATGTCTAGCTATTTTTTAAAGATTTCTTTTAATTTTAAAATTTTCCCCTTAAAAATTTTCACCACTCTGTCAATAGCTCTGGGGTCTCGGCTACCAAGTCCATAGAGTCTGAAGGAGATGGATTCAACTGATGCTTCTATGTATATAAATTAAATTTAATTTAATTTATTTATTGGTTTAACATTAAGGCTTATTCCTTTGTTATAGCCATTTGTCTCAGGGAGCAAGTGATGATAAACTTTAAAAATCTCCCCCATGTGAAAGAATTTCATGTGTTGCCTGTCGCAGATGAAAGAAGACCCACATTGCTGGCCTGGCCCATAAAACACAAGGTCTGGCAGAAGCCACCACATGGCTCTGCCTCAGAATAGGACGGGGACAGCAAGTCCAAGCCATGACTCTGCCAGTGGCGCCTTGTCACCGTGGGCTATTCATCTTTGTTCTGTACACATTTAAGATGTGTTTGTGCAGCATGTGTGTGCGTAGGCATATAATAACTGCTAAAGACTAATGGAGATGCATTACCTCCATTAGATGTTTACTTTATTATAAAATATGTCAGATTTATTTATTTATTTATTTTTTGAGACAGAGTCTCACTGTGTTGCCCGAGCTAGAGTGAGTGCCGTGGCGTCATCCTAGCTCACAGCAACCTCAAACTCCTGGGCTCAAGCGATCCTCCTGCCTCAGCCTCCCAAGTAGCTGGGACTATAGGCATGCGCCACCATGCCCGGCTAATTTTTTTCTATATATTTTTAGTTGTCCAATTAATTTCTTTCTATTTTTAGTAGAGACGGGGTCTCGCTCTTGCTCAGGCTGGTTTCGAACTCCTGAGCTCAAACAATCCGCCCGCCTCGGCCTCCCAGAGAGCTAGGATTACAGGCGTGAGCCACCGCACCCAGCCCAGATTTATTTTTAAATAGATTTTTTTGGCATGTTCCAGTTATTCCGTACAGACGGAGAGCAGATGACATAGAAGACTCACCAGGGCAAAAATCAGCCTCGCACAGGGTCCTGGCCTCGGCCTGAGACTCAGGACTCTCAGGAAATTTCAAACTCTTAGGTGGAAACAGCGAATATATTTTCCCATAGAACCAACAAGAGTGTCACTTATTAATTTGCTGATAGCTGTTCCCCCTAAATGCACATGAACTGTAGGTGCCCCCATGGTGTCGTCGACAGTTGGAAAGGGCTATCAGAAAGGGTATTCATTGGGCTTTTGATCTTCTCCTTTTTAAAGTTTGTTTGTGAGATTCTTTTCTAAAGCCTGCTTTGTTTGCAATGTATACAAACATGCAAACTGCGAATAGGGCCTGCAATTCGGGTATGGCCTCTTAAACATCGAAATCACGAAATCACGTTCATGAGCTTGCAGGTGGTGCTCCCCAGGGGAGGAATGTCAGCGTGACACTTCGTTCTCACGCGTACAGGCTGGGGGACAGTGGCGTGCTGGCAAATGTCCAGCAATGGGCTTTTGGGAAAGCTTTTTAAAAAGCCCGGAACCGACTCTTGCCAGCTGGATCGAGCTGGCTTTCACACACCACCGCCCATGGGGTATGGAAGACACCCTCTTTCCAGAACTGTGAACGCCGCAGGGCGTTCTTGCGAATGTGTTTATGTGAGTGGATCGGAGACAGAGCACACACAGAAAGACTCCGAGAGGGATGCAGGCAGGTGTTCTTGGGTAACACCTTTCATGCCACCTCCAGGTGACAGAACAGCCCTAGGCCCAGCCTCAGCACACCCACTGGCCAGCTGGGAAGTGCCACCAAGGCAGCATCATGTGTCCTCCGTAGACCCAGGTCAGCAGCTGTGGCTCTGTTTCGTAAGGGGGAGTCTCAGTCCCTTAGAAGGTGTCTCTCTAACCACAGAGACTGGACCGTATTGCTCAAACGGATGAATTTCTAAAGCACTCCCTTACACTTAAAAAAATATGAGAAATTAAAATCAGGCTGTGGTTCTGCTCAGTTATTTGATTTTGGAGTGTTTGTAAGGCAGAGGAGGAGAGCCTGGGGCACTGCTGCCTGCTCAGCTCCCGTGATCCTGGGCAGCGGGGCCCAGGATCTTTGGTAAGGCCGTCACGGTGGCACCAGTACGCTGTCCACCCTGAGGCTGCCTGGCACATCCCATGTTGACATGAGAGGCTGGACAGCATCCCAGCCAGGTCACAGTGGTGACAGGCTCGGAAGAGGAGAATTTAAGCGAGATGAGTTTTCTTGTCGGTAGGCTGAAGGAACTTAAGAAGTGTGGGGTGGATTCACTGAAGAGGCATGAATAATGTCACCATAATAATAAAAAAAAAAAGGCCCATTTTCTTGTTGCAGGGTCCCTGGACATCTACAGCATGCCAGAAGGGAAACCGCACGTGGCCCCCACGGGACAGGGACCCACCTACGTCAACACCCAGCAGATGCCGTCACAGGCCTGGCCGGCAGTGGTCAGCAGTGCCGAGAGCAGCCCGCGAAAAGACCTCTTTGACATGAGTGGGTTCCGTTGGTCTCTGCTTTCCATCTATTTTGAGATTGCCTTTTATTTGAAGTCTGGGCAATTACCAAATTTTCTGCTAGCAGGATCTTGATTAATAGCGATGATTAACTGCACTTTTCTGGGTGATGACTGGGCTTGTTTCAGGCTTTGGGATTACAGCCTTCTCTGCAGTAGAGTGGCAAAACAATTTCCCCCTCTTTTGGGAATTGACTTTCCTCCCAAAGATCTGCAAATATATTGAGACAAAAAAATACATAAATAGATGTATTTGTTTGTTTATTCGTTAAAATATTAATTGGCTGTTGCGTGCCAACTACTGTATTGGTTGCTAGGAGGCAGAAATGAAATGGTATGGCCTGTGTTTTCACAGAGCTCTTAGTCTGTTAATCAGACCAACATATAAGCAAGAAATGGCAATACTTCTCTCTAGTGAGAGTTCTCTCTCCCCCCGCCCCTCTCCAGATATTTATCGAGCACTTAGCTGTTTGTCAAATACTACTCTACTTGCTGGAGATACATAGGAAAACAGAGCAGACTAAGTCTCTACTCTCATGAAACTTCAGTAAACAACTAACTGTGCTTTACTAGGTAGTGATAGGTGCTCCTGAGTGATGGAAAATAAACAGATTAAGGAGAGTGATGGGAATATTGTAGATAGTGATACAGTGGATTGTACCACGGCTTTCTGTTTTCATGTAGACTGGGAAAAGTAAACCATGCACAAACTGATTAATGAAAGTAGAAACTGTAAATTCTTTAACAACAATTTAAAGAATTTTGAAAGAGATTCCCAAGCTCACAAAGAGCTTTATATGCTAAAATTTCCTTTTCAAATTCCTTGAGAATTTTATAGGCTAAAGAGGGAGGGAAGGGAGACTCGCACGGAGTGAGTTTCTACCATGCGCCAGGCACCTACTCTTGTTTTTGATTTCTGCAATGACCCTGCAGTTAGATATTATGATTACTGTTATTATTCATGTCGTACAAAGGAGGAAATGGAGACCTTAGAGGCTAAGTAACTTTACCGCTTGTGAAAGGCAGCCTTGCTGGTCCAATACCTTCTATTTGTGGTATTCTGTGTGAGAGAGGACAGGGTTAAGTGCTTTTATGATCAGGAAGCATCATGCCACGGACACTCTGTTCCTCCTCAGCCGCTTTGGCTTCTCAGACACACAGGACTCCCAATTTTCACTTATGAATGTCACCTGAGCCAGACTGTAGCATCCCAGTGCTTTGAGGCAGCCTAATCCATTCCCACCAGTCCCTTCATTTAGATAAATGTGGAAACTCGAGAAGTGTGAAGCTACTTCCCAAGATGCATAGCCAGGTGGTGCTCTCCCGCCTGTGCTCCAGTCGTTACAGCATCCCCCACCTGCAGTTTAGCAGCGGTATTGATGGTCAGACCATTTTTACTGTTTAATTTAGTCAGTTTACCAATGACTTCTGGCCCCAGAGCCTGAGGAGAGTTAGATTGGGCTGAGGTTTGAGATGGGAAAAATCAGAACCAGAACCACCTTTCCCTATCGATTAATTTCTACTCCTGCTCCCAAAACCAGAGAAGGGGAGACAGAAAGTAGAAGGGGCCTTGGACTGGGTGGTATCTATTGAAAAGTATGAAAATAAATAAAGCCAGCATTCCATGTTCTTTACCTTAAGCCACAAGAGCTAAATAATGATTGCTGATAGTGACGATGGTGATTGGTGGTGATAATATGATGGTAGTGATGATAGTAGTGGTGATGGTGATATGATGATGGTTATGGTAGTGGCGATGCTGTGATGGTGTTCATGGTGATGATGATGGTGGTGTTGATGATGATGGTGATGGTAGTGGTGGTAGTAATGATGATGAAGGTGGTGTTGATGGTGATTGTGGTGATGGTGATGATTATGGTGGCGTTGATGGTGATGGTGGTGGTAATGATGATGATGGTGGTGGTAATGATTCTGGTGATGATGGTGGTGGTGATGATGGTGGTGATGATGGTGGTGATGATGGTGGTGTTGATGATGGTGAAGGTGATGGTGGTGGTGATGATGATGCTGGTGATTATGGTGCTGATTATGATGGTGATGATGATGGTGGTGGTGATGGTAGTGCCAATAAAATGAACGTGGGGATAATGAGAATGATGCTGATGATGTTGATGATAGCGAAGGTGGTGATAGTGCAGAAAGAGAATAATACAAATTTTCAGCTACTCCAGGTTATCAGGAAAAAAGCAGGTAAAAAGAGAAAATCCACAAACATAATTTTTGCCAAAACTTTTAGTCTCTTTTTATCTCCACATCTGTCAAAGATTAACAAGTGTCAAAAAGACCAAACTCTGGTTTTATTTATTCACCTGGCTTTTGTCCATCCTCTACTAACATTTAACAAAGTGGGCTTAATTTACAGTATTTGTTGACTACTTAGAGAGTATGAACTGAGTCCACTGAGCAATGTGTGGCTCTGGGGATGCAGTTGTGCTCAGGCAAGTACTGTTCTTGTTCTTGTGCTGCTTGCATTTTACTGGGTAGACAGTGTAGTCTGAAATAATCATCACGATACCTTGCACTTGTATAGCACTGTGTGAGTTTTTCAGAGTACTTTTGTACATACTACCTTATTTGAAAATCGAACATTGAGATTTAATTAGACGTGCCTGGCTAGTTCTTTTGCTGCTAATGTTTGTTGCTGTTAAAGCAGCAATCTCATCATTCACACACGCCCTGCACTGAGAAGTGCGCTCCGAAGGTGATGAAGCCAAGCACGGGCTCAGGCACTCACACAAGAGCCTCTTTACACAGGGAAACAAGTGAAGGTCAAAGAGAGGTAGAGCTCCTAGCCTGGAGCATGTCACACAGGAAGCACCCAATAAATGTCAGTTTTCTTCTCTTTTTAAAAATTTGCCTGATGCAAAGACTTTGAAATAAACCTTTGGTGGGTTGGGCTTAGGTTTTGCTTGAAATCAAAGCTTTGTGGGTTATATTTTCCTTTGGTATTGGCAGGATTTTATTTAGAGTTTGTTAAAGAGGCTGGCTGATGTTCCAGAGAAAGTAGGTGGTGTGTAATATGCATGGCCTCTTGCAGCATGTAAAAATGAAGCCATTCTAGCTAGCTAGACAAAGGGCGTGCTTGAATCCTTGGCACAAGGCACAACTCCCAGCTGTCTCGGGAAGGCAGACTCATCAGAAAGTCATGCCAAAATTTGGGCTGTGCTTTTAATTGCTTGTTATGATGATTCTTATTATGTTACCAGCCAGTTATTTTCTCCAGTGTTTTTTCTCCCTTTGAGAGGAGTTGCCTTTGCATTTCCATCTCTCACGTTGTGTTTTTCATCATTTGCTCTTCTTGGGATTGACTTGTTGCCGGTAAATGTCGTTGACAACAGAACCTTTTGAAGATGCTCTCAAGAACCAGTCCTTGGGGCCCATGTTGAGCAAAGCAGCATCTGTGGAGTGCATCAGCCCTGTGTCACCCAGAGCGCCGGATGCCAAGATGCTGGAGGAACTGAACACCGAGCCTTGGTACCAAGGAGAGATGAGCAGGAAGGAGGCAGAGGGGCTGCTGGAGAAAGATGGAGACTTCCTGGTCAGGAAGAGCACCACCAACCCGGGCTCCTTTGTCCTCACGGGCATGCACAACGGCCAGGCCAAGCACCTGCTGCTTGTGGACCCCGAAGGCACGGTGAGCACACGCAGCGGGTGGGCATGCAGTCGGAACCTGCCAATGAGCACACACCTACCTTAAACAGTCTCCACTTTGGTCACTGCACTGGTGACCACCGCACTGCACTCCCTCCTCTATTCACAAGTGCCCGCCAAGTCCTCCAGTGGAGCCCAGGGACAGAGGACTCATGCTTTCAGGCCAGAGCTGGTGCCAGGAGCCAAAAGTCAGAGCCCCATGTGAGCTATAAAACCTGGAAACCTACCATGGCCCAGGCTGAAAGCCTTGACTTTCATGTCCTTTAAAGTAAATAAATACAGAAACTGGGAACATTTTTCTTCCGAACACACTCACACTGGACGAGAAATACAGGCTCCTGGGCTTTTATGTTTATCTCAAATATCTCTGAAAGTTGAATCACTGGGGATTTTATTTGAAGGCTGTAAAATGTGATGAAGCAGTAAATAAACCCCTGTTAAGAACCCGCATTCTCATTTCCCATTTAGAGAAACGATGCCTGGTGACGCTGAGGCTGGCTATACAATTGCAGCCAAATAATCCTAAGGGTTTGGCTCAATTTTTCATCTTCCAGTCAAGAAGTATATTTGACTTCAGCCAGTATATAGTTCAAGAATTGCCGAATTTAATAAATGCAATTAAAGCAACTTAACCACTGAGTGAATCCCAGGATTGTTGTTTAAAACGTTTTATCTAGCGAAAATGAAAAAGTGGAGTAGAATTATTAAATAGTAGTTAAGAACATTGCCTTCTCTGATTGACAGTTCTGGATGAAGCCTTTGTCCTCAGCTGGACTGGAACACAATTTAACTGTGTGTGTGTGTGTTACCTGAGATAGTCCATTACCTCAGGCGCCTAGATTGAGCTTCCTGAACACCTCGGCTCCTGGCTCTCCAGACATCGTGTCTGTATAGCTCCTCTTCCCTCTTCGCCAAGGCAACCACTGCCATGAATGTAATGGGTGTCCCTTCAACCCACCTGCTTTGTTTTTTTTTCAATTTATGTATGTACATCAGAGAAAATATATATTTTGTGTTTGCAACTTTTAGAAATTTGCAAACATAATATTGTTCCACAAATCCCATTTCATTCATTTCTTACTTTTTTCCCCAGTACATGTTTTTGGGATCTGTCAGTGGTTCTTCCTGTATTTCAGATGGTTACCACATGGGCTACCTGTGGTTCTGTCACATACATGGTCTGCACGTCACTACTGAGCTGTCTTTAGAAGGACACCTAAGCTGCTACAAACCTTCGTGCATGTTTTTCTCTGTACCTGGGGAAGGTCTCTCTGGGGCAAGAGACAAGAGTGGAGTTTTTGGTCATAGGATGTACATACATTTATTTCACTAGGGTTTGCATTCGTTTCTGGATGGCTCTGAGGAGCACACCAGCAGATACCCTCATTCTTCCTTGATAGTGTCTCTCTAGCTTTGCTAATCTCTAAGAATAAGAAGAAAAGGGATTTCTTGTTGCTTTATTTGCAATTCTTTGATTGCACCTCATTAGCAAATTAACAGGTTTCTTCTGTAAATTTTATGTTCTCCTCTTTTCTCCATGTTTTTCTTTTGACTTTCTTATTGGGCTTTATTGTTGAGCTTTTCAGCAATAGAATGTCCATTCGTATTCTCTTGCTTTTCCATCTGATAATTTTGTGGTGTTCTTCATCAAACAGAAGTCTTTCTTTGACTTCTGGGTGACTGAATTAATCAGTTTTCCCCTTGTGGTTTATGGTTTTGAATGTTCAAATTTTCCTCACTCACAAACCACAAACAGACTGTATTCTATATTTTCTTCTATTTGCTTTATAGTTTTACTTTTCACATTTAGGTTTTAATTCCAACTGAAAGTACTTTTGAATATGGTGTGAGATAGGGACCCAACATTTAAAAAATCTTTATGTAGTGAGCCAATTTCATGTCATTGGTCTTTCTTCTGCTGTACTGATGTTCCTCCTATAACATACTAAGTTTTCTATGTCGTGGGCCTGTTTCTGAACTCTCAGTTCTGTTCTAGTGCTCCGCTTACTCCTTGTGTAAGTACCACACTGTTTTAATCCTTACAGCTTTGAAACTGTCTTAACACCTGGTGGTGTGAGTCTTCCCTCTCAGTTCTCCTTTTCCTAAGCCGTCTTAGCTACTCTCAGACATTTATTCTCCTTTATTCTGATTTGAGAATCAGTCTTTCAAGTCATCAAAACCACATGTTGGGATTTTGATAGGACTTGCATTGAATGTATATGGATTAATTTGAGGGAGAACAGATATTTGTCTTTATTAGATCATCATATCCATAAACATGGCATAAGTTTCCACATATTTAGTTTTTAGGATGTATTTTTGATAGAATTTTAAAATTCTTTCCAGAAAGTTCTTCTGTTTCCTTTATTAGGTTATTTCCTAGAGTGTCTAGTTTTAGTCCCTGTTATAAATGGTATGTTACTTTGAGTTTCTTGTTCTCAACAATTATTGCTGGGGGGAAAGGAGTATGATGTGCCTAAAAATTCTGCAGATTCTAGTGGTTTTATTGAAACACTCATTCTGCCATAGCAAACATTGACAGTTTTGTCTCCTGACTTCCAAGGCCAACCTTAGAGGATGCCCTCACCTCACGGGACTAATTAGGAGTGCCTTCGAGGATTGACCAGGAGAGGGCACCCTTGTCTGTTGCTAACCCGAAAAGCAATGCTTGGAGATTTTGATCCAATAAAAATGATGTTTCAGGGGGAGGAGCCAAGATGGCAGATGAGAAAAGCCGCCAGTCAGAGTGTCTCTGCAAAAAAGATGAATTTTAGAAGAAAGAGAAAAAAATAAGCTAGCAGAGAAACATAGATCGGGTGAGGGTTGGAAGGAAGGGTGACTGGAACTACAGGAGACTCCATGGCAAGAAGTTGCGGAGGAGAACTGGAAGGAGAAAGGTCCCAAGAGGCTTGGAGACCAACGACAAGGGTAGGTGGAGCGGTTAACTTCCCCTCCCGTGCATCTCGGACTGCTGGTGGCTCCTGAGCGGCTGGAGAGACCTGCCGACACCAGCCCAGAGACGGCAGCCACCAGTGAGCAGTGGCCTCTTGCGGACTCAGCGCCGGGCTCCCAGCTCCCTCGGGGCACCTCCCTGGGCGCAGACCCGAGCCTAGCGGCAGACGCCATAGTGCTTCATTCTCTCCTGCCCCCTCCCTACCCGGGTGTGCCCAGAGAGACAATTTAGCCATCACACGGAGGCATCTCCAAGGAACGGCGCCTTTCCTTTTGGGGCCCTACAGCAGACTGAGGGGTACTCAGACTGCGAGTTCCCTACCTGCCAGCCCTCCCAAGTGCTACTTGCCTGGGGACTCCAGGAGAGTGGGGCAAATCCCGAGGTGGAGTGAAATTGATCCAGCTTGGGCACCCTGTAGGTGATTCAAGACCAGCACCCCTCCCCCTGGTAGGGTCAGGGATTGATCTCCAGGGTCCAGGGGACAGGCCTGCAGACCAGACCCCGTACACCCAGGTCACAATCGCACTACCCCATGGCACAGAAGAGACATCTGTGAAAGAACCTACTGAGGAGTGTGTGCCTTCAGGGGCAGATCAGTGAGCCAGAGGAGCAACCCTCCTCCCAAAACAGGGCTGTGCAGCTCAGGCTGTGATCCTGGGTAGGGAACCTCCTGGCCCACGTCACAGCCAGGGGAGATCCATTGGCCTGAGGTCCTGCTTGCTGGCAGAGGCCTGGGAGAGGCCATGGAGAGGGGGAGAGTGGAGGGGAGCGAGACCTGCTCCAGAGTGCGGGTCCTGGACAGCCCACCCCCCAAGCCTGGACTTTCAGCTGAGTGGAGCCATTTCAGCCCCTCCCAGCAGCTTTGCACAGAAACAAAGAGCAGACCTTTGACCCCTGCTAACAGCAGTTGTGGAGCCTGAGGGCAGGCTTACCCAACCCAGCCCCACCCAGACTCACTCCCGGTCCTGCCCCCACTGAAGTGGAGAATAAGGACACACCTGGAAGTCCCAGGGCCCCACCCACTACCCGAGGCACAAGAGGGCCTCTCTAGAGGAATAAGAGCTAGCTACAGGACCCAAAAACAGCACTGCAGCTCGCTCCTCCCAGCAAGTGCCACCTACTGACAGGGAGGTCATCCTGCACACCCTTTTACTGCATCTACTGATTCATCATAAAGGGTGTGGTCGAATCTCACCCACAAACACCATCTACTGGCTCAGAGACTAAATAGAGCGTGTCATTATCCAAACGAAACTCTGAAGGCAAGAAGGAACAACTGATCCAGATGGGAAGGAACCAGCGAAAGAACTCTGGAAGTATGAAGACTCAAACAGAAAGCACACCCCCACAGAGGAACAACAGCTCCCCAGCAATGGACATTAACCAAACTCAGAACACAAAAATGACAGAAGAAGAATTTCAAACATGGATTGTAAGAAAACTGAATGATATGCAAGAAAAAATGGATGACCAACACAAAGAAACCACAAAAAAAATCCAGGACTTGGAAGAAAAATTCACTAAAGAAATTGAAATATTAAAGAAAATCAAACCTGTCACCTGGAAATAAAGGACTTATACAGGAAACTACAAAACACTGTGGAAAGCCTCAAGAACAGGGTAGATCAAACAGAAGAAAGAATCTCAGAGATTGAAGACAACTCCTTCCAATTAAATAAGTCAGTCACAGAAATCGAGCAGAAAATTAAGAGAAAAGAAATAAGCCTACAAGAAATGTGGGATTATGTGAAAAAACTGAACCTGAGGGTGATAGGGGTTCCAAAAGGTGAAGAAGAAAACACGCAAGGGCTGAATAAGCTATTTGAAGAATTAATAGAGGAGAATTTTCCAGGCCTTGCTAAAAATCTAGTTATACAGGTACAAGAAGTTCAACGGACTCCAGGGAGATTCAATGCAAATAGGAAGACACCACGTCATGCAGTCATCAGATTGACTAAAATAGCCACTAAAGAGGCCCTTCTACTAGCTGTAAGGTGAAAGAAACAAGTAACATTACAAAGGAAAGCCCATCAGAATAACTCCAGATTTCT
>NW_012149986.1:784031-830687 GCF_000956105.1 Propithecus coquereli | reverse complement strand
TTTTGAAAAACCTCTGTTCTTGTCTTTTGCCTACTTTTTAATGGGATTGTTTGTTGTTTTTTTCTTGCTGATTTGTTTGTGTTCTTTGTAGATTCTGGATATTAGTCCTTTGTTGGATGTATAGTTTGCAAATATTTTCTCCCATTCTGTATGTTGGCTATTCACTCTGTTGATTATTTCCTTTGATGTGCAGAAGCTTTTTGTTGTTGTTATTTTTTTTAAATTTCAGAATATTACGGGGATACAAATGTTTTGGTTACATGGATTGCTTTTATACTGTTTGAGTCAAAGTTATAAGTGTGCCCATCACCCAGATAGTGTCTATTGTACCTGTTAGGTATGGTTTCACCCATCCTCTCCTCCTCCCTCCCACCTGCATGATTTCCATTGAGTTTTACTTCCATGTGTGCGTATGAGTGCCGATCAGTTAGTTCCAATTTAATAGTGAGTATGTGTGATGTTGGTTTTTCCATTATTGCAATACGTCACTTAGGAGAATGGTCTTCATTTCCATCCAGATTGTTGAAAAAGGTACTAATTCATTTATTTATGGCTGAATGGTACTCCATGGTATACATATACCACATTTTATTAATCCACTCATGAATTGATGGGTACTGGGGTTGATTCCACATCTTAGCCATTGTGAATTGTGCTGCAATAAACATTCAAGTGTAAATGTCTTTTTAACAAAATGACTTTTTTTCCTTTGGGTAAATACCCAGTAGTGGCATTGCTGGATCAAATATTTTAGTTCTTTGAGGAATCTTTATACTATTTTCCATAGAGGTTGCACTAGTTTGCAGTCCCACCAACAGTGTATAAGTGTTCTCTTCTCTCTGCATCCACATCAGCATTTATTGTTTCGGTACTTTTTGATAAAAGCCATTCTCACTGGGGCTAGCTGATATCTCGTTGTGGTTTTGATTTGCATTTCTCTTATGATTAGTGACATTGAACATGTTTTCATATGTTTATTGGCCGTTAGTCTATCTTCTTTTGAAAAGCTTCTGTTCATGCCTTTTGCCCACTTTTTTATAGGGTCGTTTGAGGTTTTCTTGCTGATTTGCTTGAGTTCTTAGTAGATTCTGGTTATTAGCCCTTTACCAGATGTATAGTATGCAAATATTTTCTCCCATTCTGTAGGTTGTCTATTTGCTCTGTTGATTGTTTCCTTGGCTGTGTAGAATCTTTTTAATTTAATCAAGTCCCATATATTTATTTTTGTTGTTGCTGTGATTGCTCCTGGGGTCTTCTTCATAAATTCTTTGCCTAGGCTGATATCTAGAAGAGTTTTTCCAACATTTTCTTCTAGAATTCTTATGGTTTCATGCCTTAGGTTTAAGTCTGTTATCCATCTTGAATTAATTTTTGTGAATGGTGAGAGATATGAATCCTGTTTCAATCAATCTTCTACATGTGGCTATCCAGTTTTCGTAGCACCATTTATTGAAGAGGGATTCTTTTCCCCAGTGTATATTGCTGTCTTCTTTGTCAAAGAGCAGATGGCAATATGTGGATGGTTTTATATCTGGGTTCTCTGTTCTGTTCCATTGGTCTATGTCTCTATTTTTGTGCCAATATCATGCTGTTTTGGTGTCTATAACCTTGTAGTATAGCGTAATGTCTGGTAAAGGGATGCCTTCAGATATGTTCGTTTTGCTTAAGGTTGCTTTGGCTATTTGGGCTCTTTTCTGGTTCCAAACGAAGCATAGAACTATTATTTCTAGATCTGTGAAAAATTATATTGGTATTTTGATGGGGATTGCATTGAATCTGTAAATGACTTTGGGTATTCTGAACATTTTAACAGTGTCGATTCTGCCAAGCCATAAGCGTGATATGTTTTTCCATTTGTTTACATCATCTGTAATTTCCTTCCTCAGTGATTCATACTTCTCTTTGTAGAGATCTTTTACCTCCTTGGTTAAATAAATTCCTAGGTATTTTATTTTCTTTGTAGCTATTGTGAAAGGTATTAAGTTTTTGATTTGATTCTCAGCTTGACCGTTGTTGGTGTATCAGAATACTACTGATTTTTGTACATTGACTTTGTAGCCTGAGACTTTGCTGAATTTATTTATCAATTCCAGAAGTGTCTTGGTGGACTCTTTGGGGTTTTCTAGATATAAGGTCATATCATCAGCAAAGAGTGATAGTTTGAGCTCCTCTTTCTCCATTTGGATACCCTTAATTTCCTTGTGTTGCCTAATAGCTCTGGCTAGGACTTTCAGCACTACGTTGAATAGAAGTGATGACAGTGGGCATCCTTGTCTTTTCCAGTTCTGTGTGGGAATGCTTTCAGCTTTTCCCCATTCAGTGTGATGTTGGTTGTGGGTTTGTTGTATATGGCTTTTATGATTCTGAGGTAGATTCCATCTATGCCATTTTGTTAAGAGTTTTTATCATAAAATGGTACTTGATTTTGTCAAATGCTTTTTCTACATATATTAATATGATCATATGGTCTTTGTTTTTGATTCTATTTATGTGGCAAATCACATTTATGGATTTACATAATTCAACCATCCTTCCCTCCCTAGGATGAAGGCCACTTGGTTGTGGTGGATTATTTTTTTGATGTCCTGCTGAATTCAGTTTGCTAGGATTTTATTGAGGATTTTTGCATCTATATTCATAAGGGATATTGGTCTATAGTTTTCTTTTTTTTTGTTGTGTCCTTCCCTGGCTTTGGTATCAAGGTGATTCTAGCTTCATATATTGAGCTGGGGAGGATTCCTTCCTTCTCAATTTTATGAAATAATTTCTCCAGTGCAGGTACCAATTCTTCTTTGTAGGTCTGATAAAATTCAGCTGTGAAACCATCTGGTCCAGGACTTTTTTTTTTTGTCGGAAGATTCCATTTACTGCTGCTTCCATTTTGTTTCTCGTAATTGGTCTGTTCAGGAGTTCTATTTCATCCTGATTGAGGCTTGGGAAGTTGTATGTTTCCAAGAATTTGTCCACTTCCTCAACGTTTTTGAGTTTATATGCAGAGAGATTTTTATAGTATTCACAGATGATGTTTTGTATTTCTGTGGTATCAGTTGTAACATCTCCTTTTTCATTTCTGATTGAGCTTATGTAGCTTTCTTTTCTATTTCTGGTGAATCTAGCAAGAGGTCTATCAATTTTGTTTATCTTTTCAAAGAACCAACTCTTTGTTTCATTTACCTTCTGTATTTTTTTTTATTTTCAATTTCATTTAGTTCTACTCTAAGCTTAGTTATTTCTTCTGCTGGGTTTGGGATTGGTTTGCTCTTCTGATTCTAGTTCCTTAAGATGATTCATTTGATTGTTGATTTATGATATTTCTATCTTTTTGATGTAGGAATTTAAGGCTATGAATTTTCCCTTTTGGACTGCTTTTGCTGAATCCCTCAAACTTTGATAGCTTATGTCCCCTTTGTCAATTAGTTTGAGGAATCTTTTGATTTCAATCTTAATTTTCTCCTTGACTCAATGATCATTCAGCAGTAGGTTGTTTAATTTCCATGACTTTGTGTAGAATTGAATGCTTCTGTTGGAGCTGATTTCTAATTTTATTTTACTATGGTCTGAGGAGATACATGGTATAATTTCTATTTTTTGAAATTTGTTGAGACATGTTTTGTGGCCTAAGATGTGATCAGTCTTAGAGAATGTCCCCTGTGCTGATGAGAAGAATGGATATTCAGTAGTTTGGGGATAGAATGTTCTGTAAATGTCTGTTAGGCCCATCTGTTCTAAAATCCTGTTTAAGTCCAGTGTTTGTTTATTTATTTTCTGCTTCGAGGGTCTGTCTAGTTCTGTCATTGGGATGTTGCGGTCCCCAGCAATTACAATGTTGCTGTTTATCACTTTGTTTAGATCTGGTTTGATTCATCAATCTGGGCACACCTGTGTTGGTTGCATAAATATTTAGGATTATTATGTCTTCCTGATGAATTGCTCCCTTTACCATTATATAATGACCATCTTTGTCTTCCTTTACTATTGTTGATTTGAAGTCTATATTATCTGATATAAGAATGGCTATACCTGCTTTGTTTTGATTTCTATTTGCATGGAATATTTTATCCCATCCCTTCACCCTAAGTCTGAGTGAGTCCTTGTAGGTTAGATGTGTTTCCCGGAGACAGTAGATACTTGGCTTGTATTTTTTATCTGTTCTGCCAGCCCTATGTCTCTTGAGTGGGGAATTCAAACCATTCACATTTATTGAAAGAATTGATAAGTAGGATGCATTTCTGTTCATCCTGTTGGGTAGAACCTTCTTGCTTTGTCTTACCTCTTGAACCATTATTTTATATGGGCTCTGAACTTTAGCTTTTGGGTGATTTTACACTGGTGGGTTTCCACTGTGCTGGTCAATGTATAATGCAGATCTGAATACTTCTTGCAGGGCCCATCTGGTCTTGACAAATTCCCTCAGTGTTTGCTTGTCTGAAAAAGTCCATTTCTCCCTCATATAAGAAACTTAGTTTTTTAAGATACAAAATTCTAGGCTGGCCTTTACATGTAGAAGAGTTTTTCCCTACGTTTTCTTCTAGAATTCTTACGGTTTCATGCCTTATGTTTAAATCTTTCATCCATCTTGAACTAACTTTTGTGTATGGTGAGAGATAGATGTCCTGTTTTAATTCTTTTGCATGTGGCTTCCAATTTTCCCAGCACTATTTACTGAACAGAGCTTCCTTTCCCCAGTGTATGTTGTTGTCTGCTTTGTCAAAGATCAGTTGGTTGTAGCTATATGGTTTTATTTCTGGGTTCTCTATTCTGTTCCATTGGTCTGTCTCTACTTTTATAGCAATACCATACTGTTTTGGTTACTATAGCCTTGTAACATAATTTGAAGTCAGGTAATGTAATGCCTTTAGATTTGTTCTTTTTGCTTAGGATTGCTTTGGCTATTCAGGGTCTTTTTTGGTTCCAAATGAAGCTTAGGATTATCTTTTCTAGATCTGTGAAAAAAGACATTGGTATTTTCATGGGCATTGCATTGAATCTGTAAATCACTTTTACAGTATGGCAGTATGGACATTTTAATGATGTTGATTCTGTCAACTCATGAGCAAGGAATGTTCTTCCATTTGTTTGTGTCATCTGTGATTTCTTTCATCAGTGTTTTGTAGTTCTCCTTGTAGACAGGTTTCACCTCCTTGGTTAAGTATTAATATATTCCTAGGTATTTTATTTTCTTTGTGGCTATTGTGAATGGCATTAAGTCCTTGATTTGACTCTCAGCTTGACAGTTATTAATATATAGAAATGCTACTTATTTGTGCACATTGATTTCATAACCTGAGACTCTGTTGAATTTATTTATTAATTTTAGAAGTCTTTTGGGGGAGTCTCTAGGGTTTTTCGGATACAAGATCATATTTTCAGCAAACAGGAATAGTTTTGACCACCTCTTCTCTGATTTGTTTTCCCTTTTATTCTTTCTCTTGCCTGATTTTCTCGCTAGGACTTCCAATAATATGTTGAATAGAAATGGTAACAGTGGGCATCCTTGTCTTGTTCCAGTTCTTAG
The DNA here is from genome assembly GCF_000956105.1 of Propithecus coquereli. Lineage (NCBI taxonomy): Eukaryota > Metazoa > Chordata > Mammalia > Primates > Indriidae > Propithecus > Propithecus coquereli. Next base: position 825,172 of record NW_012149986.1, on the reverse strand, counting down.
GGAGGAATGCTTCAACTTTTTCCCATTCAGTATAATGTTGGCTGTGGGTTTGTCATATATGGCTTTTATAATTTTGAGGTATGTTCCTTCTATGCCTAGTTTGTTGAGGGTTTTTATCATGAAAGGGTGCTGGATTTTATCATATGCTTTTTCTGCCTCTATTGAAATGATCATATGATCTTTGTTTTTGCTTCTGTTCATGTGGTGAATCACGTTTATTGATATGCATATGTTGAACCATCCTTGAATTCCTGGGATGAAACCCACTTGGTTATGGTGAATTATCCTTTTGATGTGTTGTTGAATTTGGTGTGCTAATATTTTGTTGAGGATTTTTGTATCTATGTTCATAAGGGATATTGGTCTGTAGTTTTGTTTTTTGTTGTTTCCTGTTCTGGTTGATATCAAGGTGATATTGGCTTCCTAGAATGAGTTAGGGAGGATTCCCTCCTTCTTGATGTTATGGAATAATTTCTGCAGGATAGGTACCATTCCTTCTTTGTAAGTCTGGTAGAATTTGTCTGTGAATCCATCTGGCCTGGGGATTTTTTTCTTGGTTGGGAGATTTTTTATTACTGCTTCAATATTGCAAAAAAAAAAAAAAAGAATGATGTTTGTAATTGGCCTTTGGGAGATTATCTTTATCAGCCTAAAGGACTTCATTCATTCATTCATTTATTAATTAATTAATTCAACAAATATGTACTGAGTGCCTACTCCATCCAGACATTGATTTTTTGGCACCTAGGATATACCTATGAACCAGTTTAAAAAGAAAATCTCTGCTCTGTGGAACATATACATATTAATTACATAATTACTTTTATCATATATAGGTATTGAACTTTATCAAATAGTTTTTCAACATCTTTTGAGATAATGATGTAATTTTTTACTATTAATATGGAAAGTTACATGGCTAAATTTTCTGATCCTGAGAAATGGAGTTGTGATTCTGTCGTAAACTCTACTTCATCTTGACATAGTAATTGTGAAATACATTGTTGAATTTGGGCACCGCATATTTCCTTTAGGATTGTTTTTGAGTTTCTGTTCATAAATGAAATGCATCTTAATTGTCTTTGCTGCCTTTGCTTGTATGTGCTCATCTGGTTTGTATATCAAGATTATATGGTTATTTTCACTTCTAAAAATGAGATAGGCTTACTCCAAATCAGAGAAAGCTTATCAGAGAGGCCTTCCTTAACCATTCAATTTCAAATAGAATCACCTGGATACTCCCTATTTCTGCATCCTGATTTATTTTTAGTTTAAAGCACTTATCACATATAAACATTTATTTATTTGTTAATTTGCATATTATTTGGCTACCCCCTTCTATTAGCTATAATTTCCATGGAGGTATCAATCTTGTTTAGTGCAGTAGCCCCCAGCACCTAGAATGGTGCCTGGCACATAGTGGTGTTCAACAAGCACTTGATGAATGAACACAAGCCTCAGCCCAGGCTTTTACAAGTTAGGAACTGAGAACCCACGGAGGTGACAGGGTGCTGAGGGTCACACACTTCTAGCAGTTGTAGAATCACCAGCAAGGTTTTCTAGGTAGACTCAGCCCAAAGATCTTTTCATCTGCATATACTGTCTAGCAGTTCAGTTGTGATTATCTAAAAGAAAATAGGGGAGAAAATACCCAAGCAATTCTATGAGAATATAAATATTTCAGTTAAAAATTTTGGATATTTAAAAAAATGACAAGTTAAAATCTAGCTAAATATGTCATCTTATAGACCAAAGATGATTAAATTTTTTGTTCACTTAGTCTGTATACACCAAAGAATGATTTTAAAAAGAACTATGTATTACTATTAATATATTTAGTATACATTACAAACCAGTATCAAGATAGTGTAGCAGATAAGGAGAATATGAATTTGTGGTAATATGATTAAACCAGGTGTCCAAGGAAGCCAATACCCAAAGCTGTGTTATCTATACAATTTTAATTTTGGAGGAGAAATTTGTAGTACCGTTGAGAAAATTTGTTAAGTCATACCTACTAATGACCGTTCTTTGGGGGGGGCTTTTTGCTGGATCTGATTATCTAGTTTAATTGATCCTACAGAGGACAGCTTTAGCTGAAAAAGAAAATGGAAATGAAAGACTTAATTAAAAATGTAACATCGCTTCCTTGCTGTGAGGACACCAAAATAGGCAATGAACACATTCTCTTCAATATTTATTCAACTGATTTTCATGGTAATTGGTTGGTCCCTGACTATAAAGGGGGAAACTTGGCAGAGCAGATTACTCAGAGAAATAAGGATGCAAAACAGTTCTGCATCTAAATTTACTCCAGTGTATGCCAACCTTTGTGCCTTCCCACTGTGTGCTGAGATCACTAGAAATGTGGCTGAGAAGCAGCTTCTGAGCCTTGTTGGTAAGATGTCAAGACCCTGACCCTAAAATAGCAGCTGGAAAGAGCCGGTGGCTGGGTCTCTCGGAGAAGCCTCAGAGATGGAGTCCAGAATGCTTTTCTTTTTAATATTTTCAGAATGACTTAGTCAGCCCTCTTGTGTCTAAAATTATTCCCTGAGTCATTTATCATTGATTCATCCCCTTGGCCTTGAAAGACCAGGAGAGTGAGGTGGGCCCTGTGCTCTCACCTGAATGAACAGCCACCACATGCGTGCCTGGGTTTCCTGTGGGCTTGATTAATGTGGTCTCAGGTTATTACACATTTGAGAGCACACACTGGGGCTTTTGTTTATAAAATTGCAAAACAGTGACAACAGCCCATCACCCCACATTTACTAGGATTGTCTTTTATCCTGAGAGTAACTAAGAAAACAAAAAGTCTCTTAATCCTGCCACTTTATAATGCCCTGTTATTTTTTTAATTCCCTTTGTATCAGTCAGTCTAGGCTGTGCTGCAGTAACGAAATTTGAATTCTCAGTGTCTTAACCCAACAGAGCTTCAGGCCTCCTCACGCCAAGTCTGTGTGTGCCGTGCAGCTCGCCAGGCCCCTCTGGTCCTTGGGTGACTCAGGATCCAGGTGGTGTCCGTGTCCTGGGTCCTGCTCATCAACACAGGGGCTCAGAGGAGAAGAGGGGCTGGAGGAAGCTGCTGGCTCTCCATAGGCTCTCTGGGGAGGCCATTTGTGCTGCCCCCCCTCCTGGTCCTTGAGTCCCAACCTCACTACAAGGAGGCTGAGAAGTGCCAGGAGGAACATCAGATGTTTGACCCACAATCCTGTCTCAGCAACATACCTTTTAAATTGTTAGCATGGTAACATCAAAAACATTATAAACAGATAGCAAACAATAGAAAGGCTTTTAAAGAAAAATACTAGTCCCTTGCCATCCTCCTTACCTCATTCCCATTTCTGCCAGGCAAGCACTGCCCACAGAATCACCCTATCCCAAAGGAATGTGCCTACACTGCTATTTATTGATTTAATAGTTTAAGGTATCTTTTCTTGATGCTGCAAAGGGAAAACTGAAGATTTAGTTCATGTTTGCTACTTTTTTTCATTTTATGACAAACTTTTAGTTTGTCTAGTGGTTGTCTTTGTGCCTTTGGCTGCATCAAACTTGTCTTCCTTATGCCATCAGTGTCAGGCAGTAGCATCTGGTGACTTCCCTCCCTGCCCAGGGGGACCGGGCAGGCCTGCTGGCCCTTTTGATCCCACGCCGTTAACTTTTTGGAGTATATTTTCAAAGTATAGTACAAAGAACTTTTTTTCTTTGGACTCATTGAAGAGTACCTGGCTCAAGGACTCGATCACAAACGAGGACGTCGTCCTGCATAACCACAGCACAACTGCCAAACCAAGACGGGAGCCTTGAGCCGTCCCTGCTGTCTAATCCCCTAGAGCCCCTTCGGTCCCCAGCGATGCCCTGTGTTGGAAAAGGGTCGGGTTCAGAATCGTGCGCTGCGTTTAGCTGTCACATCTCTTTAGTCTCCTTCAACCTGGGACGGTTCTCAATTCAGGTTCTTCCGATGTGACCTCACTCTCTGGTTCCGGACGGGCGTCTAGGCTGCCTCACAGAAGGCCGCCGTGCGGTCCCGCGCGTGCAGCAAGGTGGGAATGGCTGCTTGCTCCGTGAGGAGGTGTCCGCCAGCCCTCCCCCGGGAAGCTTACTTTCCCCTTTGTAATTAACACACTTCTGTGGGAGGTGCTTGAAACTGTCTAAATAACTTTATCTGAAACTTCCTTTGAAGTTTCTTTGCATCTGTTCATTCATTCGTTGGTCGGTGTGGATTCACGGCTTCGCAGTGTATGCGGTGGATTATCTGTCATCGCTGCTGTCCTTGCCTAGCTGCTCCGTCAGGTCGCTGCGCGATGTCACAGGCTCGCCTTCCTCTGCCCTCGTCCTGCAGGCTGCCATTTCTCCAAGGGACCCTGGCCCCTTCCTTTGCACGGGGTGGTCTTTAGAAGCCAAGATGTGGGCACTGGATGTGCTTCTTACTTTGAGGGGTGTTACGGGTCCCCAGCCCTTGTAATGGGCAGAAGTTGGCACACGCACCCACACGTGTACATTAATACCTATATTTCTGCATCTGTCTGTATATATTGGAAACATGAGCTCACGTGTCTTCTAATTCCAATCCAATATCACAGAGTTCGTGATTGTGTTTTCCTTTTTCACATTTATAACTTCCTTCTCCAACGAGGGGTAGCCTGACTCTCATCTTTATTTTTACTTTTTTGACTAACTCCCCTGTGAGTAACCCACCCCCCAACCCTACCCCCATCAGGGATCCTGCCCCCTCCTCTTCGTCTTCCTCATCCTGTCTGGGCTCTGACTCCTCCGCCTGACCATTCGGGCTCTCTGCTCTACTCACGCGCTAATGCCCGGCAATGGTCGCCCTCTCAGATAGACAGCCTGCCCCTCCGCGGACTCTGACACCCATCCTGGGCTTCCTCCCTTCCTCTCTTCCTCCCGTGCCAGGCTGTCGTCCTGTGGCGCTCTCTCTCCTCACTCTGCCTGGGCTCCAGTGCCCCATCTGGCCCACTGTAGCTACCCCCACACCCTGTGACACAGACACCTGTCCTTGTTTAGCTTTTGGACTGATTATTCCAGATGGAAAAAGAATGGAAAGAATTGCGAAGGAGGAGCTTTTAAAAGTGTTTTATAGTATATCCCAAGACCACCTCTTGTCATTTCTCTTATAAATACTTCAGTATGCATCCCTCCCAATAAGGACATTCAAAGAAAACGTTGTTACATAACTAACATTATCCAATATCCAGACCATATTCAAGTTTTTCTAATTGTCTCAAAGATTTTCTCTTTGTTATAAGTTTGCCGGAATCGGAATGCAAATGTTGCCCACATTTGGATTTTGTTATGTATCTTAACACTCTTTTATTCTATTGCAGTTTTCCTTTCACCCTTTTTCACACCAGTGATTTGTTTAAGAAAACTAGATATTTGTCTGTAGAATAACCCATATTATGATTTGGCTCTCGCTTCCTGGTGACATTGTTTAACTTGTTCCTCTGTCCTTGTATTTTCTATCAACCAGCAGATAGAGAAATCTTTTTATACGGATTTTGAGGTATAATCTATACACCACACTCATTTACAGTGCACAGTTCAGTGGCTTTCAGTCTATTCACAGACCTGTGCATCGCCACCACCATCAATTTCAGAACATTTCATTACCATAAAAAGAAATACCATACTATTTAGTTATCACCTCCCTGTCCTCCTGTCCTTCTGCCTCACCTAGCCCTTAAGAATCACTAATCTATTTCCTATCTCCATAAATTTTCCCATTCTGGACTTTAATGTGAGTACAATAATATAATATATGGTCTTTTGTGGCTAGCTTTTTTTACTTAGTATAATGTTTTCAAGGTTCATCCAAGTTGCAGCATGTATCAATACATCATTCTTTTTATAGCTGAATAATGTTCCATTGAATGAATATACCACACTTTATTTTATTTTCATCTGTTGATGACACTTGGGTTATTTCCACCTTTTGGCCATTATGAATAACGCTGCTTTAACTATTTGTGTACGAGTTTCTGTATGGACATAACGTTTTCATTTCTCTTGGATATATAGTTAGGAGTGGAATTGCTGGGTCATATGGTAATCCTCTACTTAATTGTTTGAGAAACTGCAAGACTGTTTTCCAAAGTGGCTGCACCATTTTACAATCCAACCAGCAGCACAGGACGGTTCTGATTTCTTCACATCCTCACCAATACTTGTTATTATCTGACTTTTTGATTCTAGCCACCCCAGTGGTTGTGAAATGGTATCTCATTGTGGTTTTGATTTGCATTTCCTTGGTGACTAACAATATTGAGTACTTCTCCATTTGCTTATTGACCATTTTTATATATTTCCTTAGAGAAAAGTATATTCAGATTCTTTGCCCATTTGTTTTAATTGGGTTATTTGTTTTTTATTATTGAGTTGTAAGAGTTCTTTTTATTCTAGATACAAATCTCTTATCAGATACATAATTTGTAACTTTTTTCCATTCCATGGCTTATCTTTTTACTTTTTTGATGGTGTCCTTTGAAGCATGAACATTTTTAATTTTGATAAACTTTAATTAATTTGTCTTTTCCTTTGTGCTCAAGCTTTTGGTGACATATCTAAGAATCTTTTGTGAAGCCCAAAGTCATGAAAATTTACCCCTATATTTTCTTCTCAGAGTTTGATAGTTTTAGCTGTTACATCTAGGTTTTTGATCCATTTCGAGTTAATTTGTGTGTATGGTGTGAAGTAATGTTTCACCTTTACTCTTTTGCATGTGGATAGCCAGTTGTCTCAGCATCATTTGTTGAAAGACTGTTCTTTTCCCATCAAATAGTCTTGGCACCATTGAAAATCAGTTGACCATGGATATATAGTTGTATTTTGGACTCTCAAGTCTGTTCCATGGATCTACCTGTCTATGCTTGTGCCAGTACCACACTGTTTTGATTACCATTGCTTTATATTAAGTTTTTAAATCAGAAAGCGTGAGTCCCCCAACTTTGTTCTTTCTCTTCAGGATTGTTTTGGCTATTCAGGGTTCCTGCAGTTCCATATGAATTTTAGAAGAAGCTTGCCAATTTCCTCAAAGAAGTCAGCTGTGATTCTGATAAGAATTACATAGAATCCATAGATCAGTTTGGGGCAAGTGACATCTTGGTCTTCCAATTCACAAAAATGAGATGTTTCCCCATTTATTTAGTTCTTCTTTAATTTCTTTTGACAGTATTTTGCAATTTTCAGAGTATAAGTTTTACACTTCTTTCTTTAAATTTATTCCTAAGTATTTTATTCTTTGGACACTCGTGTGAATGGAATTGTCTTGTCAATTTCATTTTCATATTATTCATTGCAAGAGAATGTAAGTACAACTAATTTTTGTATACTGATCTTGTATCCTACAAACTTGCTGAAGTTATTATTAATTCTAATAGGATTTTCTATGTATAAGATCATGTCATCTGCAAACATAAACAGTTTTACCTTTTCCTTTCCAACCTGGATGCTGTTTATTTCTTTGTATTATCTAATTACCCTGGCTAGAACCTCCAGGACAATGAAAAATAGAAGTGGCAAACACCCTTGTTTTCTTACTAATCATAGGGGGAGAGCATCTAGTTTTTTCACCCTAAGTATGATTGTCAACTTTGGGCTTTTCATAGATACCTTTTATCAAGTTGAGAAAATCTCCTTTTACTCCTAGTTTGTTGAGTGTTTGTACTATGAAAGTACATTGGGTTTTGTCAAATGCTTTTCTGTGTCTACTAAGATGATTTGTGATTTTTGTGTTTTATACTATTATGATGTATTGCATTAACTGATTTTCAGATGTTGAAAAAAACCTTGCATTCCTGGGATAAATTCCATTTGGTCATCACATATAATTCTTTTTATATGTTGCTGAATTTGCAAACCAATTCGCATTGGTTTGCTAGTATTTTGCTGAGGATTTTTCCAGGTATATTCATAAAAGATATTAGTCTGTAGGGGTTTCTTTTCCTTGCAGTGTTTTTGTCTGGTTTTGGTATCAGGGTAATACTGGCCTTATAGCATTTGTTTGGAAGTGTTCACTTTTCTTCTATTTCTCGGGAGAGTTTGTGAAGAATTGGTATTAATTCTTCTTTAAATGTTTGGTAGGGTTCAGTAGTGAAGTCATCTGGTCCAGGGATTTTCTTTTTGGGTAGTTTTTTTTGATTACTAACTCTCCTCACTTGTTATAGGTCTACTCAGATTGTCTCCTCCTTCATGAGTCGGGGTTAATTGTTTGTGTCTTTCTGGGGGTTTGTTCATTCCCGTATCAAATTGGTTAGCACGTACAAAGACGTCTATTCTGTGGTTGAGTGGCGTATTCTGCAGATATCTGTTGCGTCTAATTGTTATGTGGTGTAGTTCAAGTCTTTTACTCCCTTGTTGGTCTTCTGTCTGGTTGTTCTGTCCATTATTAACAGTGGTTCATTGAAGCCTCTATTCTTGTTGAATTGTCTTGTTTCCCTTTTTATTTCTGCCAGTTTGGCTTCGTCATGTATTTTGGTGTTCTGTCATTAAGTGCTTACATGTTTATAATTGTTCTAGCTTCCTGATGTACTGACTTTTTATTAGTGTGAAATGTCCCCCTTTATATCTAGTAATTTTTTTTGTTTTAAAATCTATTTTATCTGGTATTAGTACATAGACTCCAGCTTTCTCATGGTTGCTATTTACACAATATATCCTTTTCTACACTTTTACTTTCAATCTGTTTGTAATCTTTGAATCTAAAGTGTGTCTTTTCCAGACAGCATATAGTTGGATCATGTTTGATTTTAGCTACTCTGAGAATCTCTGCCTTTTGACTATTGTTTAATCCATTCACATTTAATGTTATTTTTGATATTGTTGGATTTACATCTGCCACTTGACTTTTTGTTTTTTATATGTTGCATTTTTGGTTCCTCTTTCTTCTTTAGTTTTTTGTATTAAGTGAATATTTTATAATATAGTCTTTTGACTTTTAAATAATTTATTTTCACTATACTTTGTGAGTTTTTTAAAGTGGTTGCCCCAGGCTTTACTTCTTATCAGAATCAGCTTTAGATTTATACGAGCTTAATTCTTATGGTATATAGAAACATTACTCCTACATTGCCCTGTTCCCTTTTCTCCCTTTGTGTGGTATTGTTGCTGTACATATTATATCTATTAATGTCACAAACCCAACAATACATTGTTGTAATTATTACTTGATCATCTGAAGTTATCTCAGCCCAATGCAGCTTTGCTTCCACCCACCTCCTTTGTGCTGTTATTGGCAAATATGTTATACATATATTACTTTTCTATATTTTAGGCCCAACATTACATTATATATGTACTCTTTTATACAATTATTTTTTAAATCTGTGAATCTTGAAGTTTCTAATTGTCCTCTTCTTGAGAGAAGAAAGCTATGTTCTCTTCATAATGTTATTATTGTTACCAGTGCTTTGCTTATCCCACGTATTGTTTGGAACGCATATGAAGACAGATGGATTTCCTCTTCTAAAGTGAACTAATAGATTTCTAGAGCAAACCCATAACTCCAGGGATATATTTTCACTGGGCTCTTGGGTGAAGTTCAGCCTGTGTGTATCCCTTATCGTCTTCTTTCTTAGCTTTCACTCACTTTTTACTAGACTGCTTCCTTAAGAGCCTTTCTCAGAACAGGTGCATGAGCATAAACTTTCTTATCTTTACATGTCTGAAAATGTGTTTTCAAGTCACTTTCGATTCACAGTATGGTTGGTTGTAGTATGGCTGGTCTGATTCTTCACCTCTTGTGGTTACTTTTTCTAGAAATTTTTAGCTTTTTCTTTTATCTTTATGTTCTGCAATGACATGATCATGAATCTGTGTATCTTTTTCCATTCTTTGTTGCTGGGTATTGATGAGCACTTCCATTCTGAAGATTTGTGTTTTTCTTTAAGTCAGAGCAATTTTCTTATATAATTTCTTTGATAATTTCCTGCCTTCTATATTTTTTCATCTCGAGACTCCTGGCTGAGGGAGCAGACCTCCTGGACTGACCTGCTGTCTCTTGTCTTTTCCCAGAGTTTTCAGTTCTTTGAAATTTTGCTCTATGTTCTGGGAGCTTTCCTTACTAGCATACAAACTTTATGTTATACATATATTATATATATTTCTAGTTATATAATCTTACAAATTATATATTTAATTTCTAAAAGACTTGTCCTCTGTTTTATTTTTCATGCATGTTGTTCTTTTTAATGGATGCAGTCAGTATCTTTTTGACTTTTTGATGTTATTAATATATAAGTTGTTTAATCTCTTTTCTATTTTTCAAATTATATTCTGAGGCAGGAGTCAGTTTGCTTATCATGATCTTTCTCTTCACGGTGCTGGCGTTTTTAAGAGGCCTGGTACTCTTTCCCCGTGATATTTTAGAACGAGAGGTTTCCTGGGATTGGTCTCCTCTGCTATGGTACATGTAGTTCTCTTTCCCTCTAGCCTGTCCCCAGCATCAGGAGGCTGACTGGAGTTATGTGTGAGTGGGGTGGGGATGGTGGAGGCAGAGCATAGAGGGATAAAGTGTGTATACACCTGGGGCGGGCTGGAGAGGGAGGTGTTGTCTGACTGGTCAGGCTTTAGGTCGAAGTAGGGGGCATGGACTTTCAAGCTGGGAACCTCCCAAGAGTACTTTACTTGGGGTTACCATCCTCCTCCTAGGCAGCACGTTTAATTTCTTTGGGTAAATATTCCCTGGAATTCTTCCCTGAAACCAAATGCTAGTTTGGCTGTGAGGAGGCAAAGGAGAAGGAGGGGCTGTGGGAGCTGCAGGCTGTTACTCAGGTGATTGCTACTGGAGCCTGGCTCCTGCCTCCTGCTGTCCCGCAGGTCACTGCCTCCCGCTGCAGGGTCCCACCCCTCCTGCACTCCAGGCTGCCCCTGCCCACTCTCTTCTGTCATGCAACAGGCTCCCACCCTCCCCGTTGGTCCATCTGTGTTGAGGTCACCGTGTCCTTCCCTCCTCTTCTGTTTGAGAAGTTTTTTCCTCCACTGTCTTTCTACTGGGTTTGGGGAAGGTGGGACGGCAGCGCCCACACTCTTGTTAACTGCTGTAAAATATCAGCACTCACCCTTCTCTAGTTGTTTTCTGTTAAAGATTTCAAAATCAAACCAAATTAAAGAAATGAAAACCCATAGGTAAATTTCAGCATCGGGCTCACTGGGTAATTGGTAAGAACATTCCTTCCTTTTTTCTGTAAATGTGGAAATGGCCGGGGCAAGGAATCTCTCCCCAGTGGAGCTTAGGCCTTCTCTGCCCTTCTCTGACCAGCTCTGAAGAAATCCTGATTAGGGACCATTTCCTGCAAATTTCCTTTTTGGTCTCCATGGTCAGTTCTCTATCATTTTTGCTTTTATATTGTCAAGAGCAGACTTTGCTGACTTTTGGGGACAGTTGCAGTGACTGGGGCTTCTCAGTACCTTGGAACTAGGAAAGGATGGGAAGTGAGACCCAGAAGGAACAGGGCTGGAAGCTGAACTAAAGGGCGTCCAGGGAAGCCTAGGAGTCTCCTCCTCACCCTGGATGTGGCTAGTCTGGGGAACCATGGGAGCAGCGGAGGGAGGACCCACCCAGGGCCCCACTGTGCAGGGATTCAAGATTGGGCTCACTCCCCAGGGAGGGAAAGGAGCACTCACCTGGGACAAGGGGGTTGATTGTGGGCATGTAAGCAGTGGACGGACAAGATCCCAGGCTGGACTCCTGGCGTTGCAGCCCCAGGGAGCTGATGTGGGCCAAGCACTGTGGCCCTGCATTGAGTCTGGGAAGGACCTAGACCACATGGGGTGGGGTCTCCCAGTGGATCCAGCTAAAGCCAAGAAAGTAGGCAAAGGGCAGCCATTCTGTGTGTGTGCATGCACGCGTGTGTGTGTGTGTGTGTGTGTGTGTGTGTGTGTAACCTGTTCCAACATAAGCCAAGTTTTATTTAATTTATTTATTTAAAAAATTTTTTTTGAGACAGGCTCTTACTCTGTTGCCTGGCTAGAGTGCAGTGGCATCATCCTAGCTCACTGCAACCTCAAACTCCTGGGCTCAACGAATCCTCCTTCGTCAGCCTCCCAAGTAGCTGAGACTACAGGCACGTGACACCATGCCCGGCTAATTTTTCTACTTTTTGTAGAGACAGGGTCTTGCTGTGTTACTCAGGCTGGTCTTGAACTCCAGATCTCCAGCGATCCTCCCACCTCTGCCTCCCAGAGTGCTAAGATTACAAACGTGAGCTACCGTGCCAGCCATAACCTGAATTTTAAGTAGGAGACATCCCCGTCTGAGGCTTCGTTCTTGTGTGGCCCTTTGGAAGGTGCCAGATGTAAACATCTTGTCATTGATTAGGCATACTCACTAATGAGAGAATCTTTAAACAGTATCTCTAACTGCCCACGGGCAACTCTACTCAAACATTTCCCAGGCAACTCGAGCCCATCACGGCTGCACTGTCCCCACCTGCTTGTCCTCAGCTCCCCCTCCTTGATTCCTTTTCTCAGCCTAGTCACCAAGTCTCAGCCACCCCACACTTCCCTCCATAAAGTGCTGACCAGACCACCCTAAGTATCCCTGAGAGAGCACCTCCTCCTCCCGGCTCACCTGGGCTCCCACGGCGGCCCTGCCCCCGCACTGCCAGTGGCAGGCTCTGCTAACGTCACTCTGCTCCTCGGAATCCTCCAGGGTGAGGTTAAACCGCTCAGCGTGATAAGAAAGTAGGAATAGCAAACATTTCCTGAGCACTTCTTAGGGGCTGTGCACGGTGCCGGATACTCCACGTGTATTAACCATTTAATTCTGCCAGCAGTGCCGTGAATGGGAAGCATGACGGCCATTTTACAGAGAGGTCAGTAACTTGCCGTAAGGGGCACTGCTCAAAACCGCCTTCTCGTCTCTCATCACCGCACGAAACTGCTTCTCTGGAGGTCACAGGCAGGATCGATGGTCCTTAGTAAGGTCCTGAGACATGTGCCTGGTGCACAGGATGCCACTTGGCTTGTGCCACGGGAGAGAAAGGGCCGCAGGGGTAATGACTTCGTGCCTTTGCACACCTGTGGAGCTTCTTGAAAGGGGCCCCTCTGTTTCCGTTGGGTGATGGGAGGAGCTGAGTGAACTGGAAGGTGGTGTCATGGTTCACTTAACAGCACGTATCAGACCAACAGAGCTCTGCGCCACTGTTCTGGGCAGCTTCAGCATCCCACAGAACTTGCTTAGAAACGCAGATGCTTAGGCGCCACCCCTCCCACCCCACCCCCAGACCTGCTGAGTCAGCAACTCTGATGAGGGTGCAGAGGGTGGGGCAGCAGTCTGAGCTTTCACAAGCCCTCCCAGGGCTCAGAACCTCAGCTCTAGTGGATGGAACCTCTTACGAATGAGAAAGGATGTGTCAGGTGACTTGTCAGTTAACGCAGCACTTTAGCAGTAGAAACAGGATTCTAACTCGGCACTTGCGATTGCTGGAGCAGCAGTCTCTCCTCTGCTCGGTAGCACCTTCTGATTCTGTCCTGCTCTGCATGGCCAGTTAAACACAAACGTGAGTAATCTGTGTGCTTGGATCAATAAAGTTTGAAAATTAATTTCTGCCAAATGTCTGACAGGCGGGTGAGAACAGGCAGCGAAAGGAGAAGTACCCCGGAGGGACCTCCACCTCCTCCGAGCCCGGCGCAGAGAACAGACACGGATCAGTGTGGCCGCAGCGGGGATTTGGAAAATCAGAATAGACTTCATATTTGTTAATTATTTTAATTTCCCACCACTTTTGAGTTGTTTCTCAGGTTTCCAAGCATTTTGGGCCCCAAATAAACACAGCCCTTCCTGATGCCTGGGGTTGGGTTCCTTCCCACGGAGCTTCGGTGTGTGTGATCTGTCTGCCACTGTCAGCCCCTTTCTCAAGTGATTAAAAATATTGTAAGAAATGCAGAGACCTCGTCGATGAGCTGGTGGCTGAGTTTATTCTGGGCTCCCAACTCCCGAGGCCCGGTAGCGCCCACGCTGCTGATGGGGTGGGTTTGGGGCCTCTGGCCAGTCCTCTCCCTGGCAGTCTGCATCACGTGGAAAAAGCCTGTGTCTGCCTCAGCCCCAAAGGAGGCGAGGCCAGGAGGGACCGACTGGCTCAAATCCACCCCACGCCACAGTGGCAGCAGCTGGGCTGGGGGAGCAGGCCGTGGAGAAGGCCCGGGCGGCCGGAGCTTTCCCTGCCGTATGGCCTCCACCAGGCCCAGGCAGTGGCGTGGGAGCAGCCCTGCCTTCCCGATGGACATCTCCTTGCACCTCCTTCCAGGCTCCCGGAGCCCCGAGGGGATGGTCAAGGAGCTTAAACAGTGCCCGAGGATACATGGGCTCCTGCCCTGGCCGGGCAGACATGCCCCTTCCCTGCCGCGGCTTGGGGTGCGGGGAGCCTGCTGCTCAGTAGGGTGGGCCAGGCCTCTGCCCTGTGCGCTGGATACCTGACGATGTCTGTCACGGGCACTGTACCTTTGTTCCCTGCCAAAAAGACATAGACATTTTGGAGCCCATTTGAGCACCTCTGGCCTTAGGCAAGTCATGAGACTTACTTGTCCATGGAGACCACCTTCCAGTCCAGCCGCTGGCAGCCCCCAGGGCAGAGCGGGGCTCCTGCGAGTGCTGGGGCCTGCTCCCTCCCATCTTATTCCTGGATTGGGGCATCCACGTAAGCTGTGACACCATTGTTCCACAGTGAAGACGGTGTTTTAAGATGGCAACACCTCACAGCACTGAAGGAAGCTTCCAGCTCTCAAATTTCAAACTCCTGCTGCTGTGTTCTGCTGGCCCCAAGGGGCTGCTGGAGGCACACGGTCTCTACCTGGCGGGTGGTGAATGCACCTCACCTGTGAGGGTCCAAGGCAGGTGAGCCTGCAGCCCCTGCCCCTGCCCAGCGCCCCAGCAGGCTGCCGGGAGACCCACTGCTCACTTGCCTGGGTGACTTCCTCCTCTTCAGCTGGTTTGCTGTGAGTTTGTGGATTTTTCTGAAGGTATAGGGTTAGTTTTGAGGAACAGCTGCGTCCTCTCCCGTGTGTGGCCTGGGCTTGGCTCTCCCTGCTGTGAGCAGATTCGGTGCTGTCTTTGGTCACTGAGCGCCTGCAGAGGCAGATAGCTCTAGGGACATTCTGAGTGCGGTGGTCCCAGTCTCCCTCCTTTGGCAGCTGAATGAAGACTTTTTTGTGGTTTCCTGAGCAGTGACTCATCCAGTGATGTCTTGGAGGCCTCATGGAGACAGCACAACCCCCACCCCCTGCCCCGAAGTAGCCTGGGTTTTCCTGGGACGAGAGACTACCCTTCTATCCAGCCGTGCTAGCCGACACTATCAGCTAGGATGCTCTCCATACAGTTAGAACAAACGGTACCGGCCCGATGCTGCTAGAACATTAGCATTCCTAAGGGCTGGTCCAGCGGCCTGACATCTGCGAGGGTGTGGAAGCTCAGTGTGCAGTGAGCATGTGAGGTCAAACCAGGCTTGCAGCTCAGTGGATCACCAACCGTCCCCCGCTGCCCCTCCCCAAACCCTCATAAGGCCCAGGCACACCACCCAAGAGCAGGAGGCCTTCCCCACTCTGGCGCAGGGCCCAGATGGCAAATCTCAACCCAGACACATTGATGTCCCTTCAAGCAGGCATCTCTGCCCGGCTTAGTCACCACTGAGGAAGAAAACATGAGGGGGTCTCGCCTGTGTCCCAGACCTGCCCTGTACATTCCACTCAGCCCACGTCCTTAGGGGGCCTCCTGGGCAGCACCTCCCACTGCACAGCACGGCTGTTTTCTAGCAGCTCCTGGAAGCTTCTGCAAGGATGATTTCTCCATCTCATTCTGTGGCCACTGGTACTTTAGTGTCCCCCTAGATCCTGGCACTGGAAGCAGCCCCCGCTGTGTCCTGCTTTGACTTGGACGTAGGTCATGGCTAGAGGAGGAGCCCTCACTTTCCCACCAGCCACTTGGGGAACCGTGGGAGTTGCCAGGGAGGAGGGATGAAAATGACCAGCCAGACCTGCAGCTGTGCACAGGCCCCAGAGGCCGTGCACACCCAATGTGGCAGGAACATACCTGCCACACAACCTGTGCCCACCTCCCTGCCTCCCACCCTCCACCCCCAGCTCTCACCCCGCCCCACTGCCCCTTCCCATCTCCCATCCTAACCCCCAACCCTCTTACTTGCAGACGCTGGGGGTGATTCCTGCTGACCACAGGCTGTACAGAGCCAAGTGTGCATTTCTTCCCCAGCCTAGGGAAGAGGCTTTTTTTTTTGGCCCCGAGTAGAGTGCAGTGGCGTCATCATAGCTCACTGCAAGCTTGAACTCCTGGGCTCAAGTGATCCTCCTGCCTCAGCTTCCTGAGTAGCTGGGACTATAGGCACCCACCATAATGCTCAGCAATTTTTCTATTTTTAGTAGAGATGGGGTCTCACTCTTGCTCAGGCTGGTCTCAAACTCCTGTGCTAGGATTACACATGTTTTAATTAAGCTGCTGTGAAACCTTGGGGATCTCTACCTAAAACTGGTAACCCATTTTTAGCAATAATGGTTTACAAAACCAACCAAAAAAGAAATTCCTGACCACAAACAATTCCAGAGGCTCCCAAGTGGCCTTGTTTGAAGAGTGGGAGACGTTGCTTTCCCTCCTTTGTAAAACCTTACCCCACCTCCTGCAGCTGCTCACCCTGAAAACCTTGACCCACCCTATACCCTCAAGTTGAATGTTCAGTCTACTCTTTTGTTTTTAAATATACTTCATTTAATATTATTTAATAAATTATCTAATAAATAAGTTATTTAATACATTTTGTCAAGAACTGACATTTTGCCAATATTGAGTCTTCTTATCTATAACCATGAAATACCTCTCCATTTATTTAGTTCTTCTTTGCATTCTTTTATCACACTTTTGTAGTTTTGCTCATACAGATCTCATATGCATTTTGTTAGATTTATACCTAAGTATTTCATTTTGGGGGATGCTAATGTAAATGGTTTTGAGTTTTGAATTTTAAATTCCATGTATTCATTGCTCATATATAGGAAAGCAATGGACTTTTGTATATTTACCTTATATCCTGCAACCTTACTATAATTGTCTTTAGTTCAAGGAGTTGTTTTTGGTTGTTGTTGTTGATTTTTTGGATTTTTTTCATGCCATCTGTAAACAAAGGCAGTTTTATTTCTTTCTCCTCAATCAGTATACCTTTTCTTTCCTTTCTTGCCTTACTGCATTAGCTAGGCCAGTATGATATTGAAAAGGAGTGGTGAGGGTGGCATCCTTGCTTCGTTCTTGATCTTTGAGTTTTTCATCATTAGGTATGATGTTAACTGCAGTTTTTTTAGTAGATATTCCTTATCAAGTTGAAGAACTTCCCCTCTATTCCTGGCTTACTGAGAGCTTTTTTTTTTTTTCAAGTCGTGAATGTTAGGTATTAGAGTTTGTCAAATGCTTTTTCTGCATCTATTGATATGATCATGTCATTTTTCTTCCTTTGCCTGTTGATATGATGGATTAAAGTTATTGATTTCTAAATATTGATCAACTTTGCATAACAGAGAACTCCCACTTGGTTGTGGTGTATAATTCTTTTTCTATATTGTTGGGTTCTATTTGCAATATTTTGTTGAGCATTTTTGCACCTATCCTTATGAGAAATTTGGGCTATAGTTTTCTTATAATGTCTTTAGTTTGGGGATTAAGGTAATGTTAGCTTCACAGAATGAGTTAGGAGTATTTTCTCTGATTATCTTCTGAGAGTGATTATAGAGAATTGGAATAAAATTCTTCCTTAAATGTTTGGTAGAATTCACCAGTGAACTCATCTGAGCCTAATGCTTTCTTTTTTGGAAGGATATTAGTTATTGGTTCAATCTCTTTAATAGAAATAGGCATATTCATATTCTTCTTGTGTGAGTTTTGGCAGAGTGTGCCTTTCAAAGAATTGGTCCATTATGTCATCCAGGTTACCAAATTTATGGGCATAGAGTCATTCAGATACTCCTCAACTTGTAACAGGGGTGCATCCCAATAAACCTATAATTAAATCAAAAACATTGTAAGCCAAATGCATTTAATACCCTGATAACTCATCTTAAGTTGAATTCTTTTATTCCTGGTTCCTTTATTGTCTTTTTAACACCCGCAGGACCTGTTGTGGTGTCCCCCCTTTCATTTCTGATATTCACAATTTGGATCTTCTCTATTTCTTTCTTAGATATTCTGGCTAGGGGTTTATCAATTTTATTGCTATGTTCAAAGGACCAGCTTTTGGTTCCATTCATTTTCTCTGCTGATTTCTTGTTTTCAATTTTGTTGATTTCTGCTCTAGTTTTTATTATTTCTCTCCTTCTGCTTACTTTAGATCAATTTGCTCTTCTTTTTCCAGTTTCCTAAGGTAGAAGCTTAGATTATTAATTTTAGGCCTCTCTTCTTTTCTAACATATGCACGTTCTGATCTATATTCTTTTGTAGCCTGCCTAGAATGAAGGCTGTCATGTTTACTTTTATTTCCTCCTTGCTGGGCAGGGCCTCACCCGGTTGTCTGAGGTTAACATGCCATGCGTCCTCATTGTAGCAGTATCCCTTCAGGTATCTGGAGCCTAGGTTTGTCCCAACAGACAGGTGGTTTTGCTTGGCCATCGGTATTTCTAGTGCACAGGTGGGTCCACACAGATAACTCTGTTGGCTGCAAGTTCTCTGGGAAGGAGCCAGACTGGAGATTTAGTGAGTGTTTATGGGAATGACGTGAACTGGCCTCTCTATTTCTTTAGGCAGTCGGGATACATGACTTATCTCTCTGCATGCCTTTGTTTGCATATGTGTGTGTTTATGTTGGCCCGCTAGGAACTGCAAAGAGGCTAACTGGTGGTTCTCAGCGTTGGCAGCATGTTGGAATCCCTGGGGGAGCCTGAGACACACTGGTGTCGAGGCCCCACTCCCCAGCTCCTGATGACCCGACCTGGGCTGGGCCCTGGATGCTAGTGACTGAAAGCTCCTCAGGCGACTGGGACATGAGCTCAGGTTGAGACTGCTGTGCCAGACACTTTCCTATCAGAAAACCTTCTTCATCTACCCTGATTCCCCCAGAACTTACATAAGTATTAATCGTTAAGACATGGGAATAAGGAGTGAAAGTCCAGGCAACACCCCAAAAATACTGGTCTTAAACAGAGTTTCTGGGTTCCCCTGCCTTCTAAATAACTTTCCTGCTTGAATCATGCAGGGTCTCTTTCCAGTTCAGGAATTCTAAGGAGCCCCAGGAGAATTAACCGCAATGGAAGGATACTGGGAAGTCTTACAAAAAGACTCCTTTCTGCACTTGCCCAACAGGGTACATCCTTTGTGAGGCTTAATGCCAAGAGTCAGGGGACCCTCTGGCCCGGAGCTCCCTCCCCTCTGGTGCTTACAGAGACAGGTGGGGAGGGCTCCTGCAGGAGGAAAACATCCGCATTTCAAAGCTTCTGCTCTTGCCTCCGGCTGCCAAGTGGTAGAGCCCTTAGCAGACGGTGTGAGCCTCTCAGAGCGCCTTGGGCAGGGATGTCCAATACGCACACCTGGATTGTAGATTTGGGGTGCGAGTGGGAACGGGGCTGAAGGCCCAGAGATTGATGTCCCATTGTGGGGTTGATGGAGGGGAGAGAAAAGAGTGGCCACATTAGAGGAGGCAGGAGTGACACTAAGAATTTGGGGAAAAGAAAATATTGGGAAAAATAATGAGAAGGAGAGTGAGTATCCTCTCGGGAGTCCCTGTAGGAGGGTGGGGAGAGCTGGTCACCCCATGGGAGCTGGGGCTGCTGGGGACTCAGGTGAACGCTGATGGGGAGGGAATCCCTAAAGCCAGAGAGTGAGGTCAGGGCACTCGGGTGGCCCTCAGGTGACCCGTGAGTGTGAATGGGTCTAGCCAGGCATCTGCTGCCTACCCCATCTCCCACTCCTTAAGGAACAAGTCCCAGGGGATTGTTTCTAGAACTCCTCTAGAAACTGCTCCTGACAGGCTTGTTCCACTCTCTTCAAGTGTGGTCTACACCATGAGTGTACCAGCTCAGGGTGAAGGTGGCTGATGGTCCCCAGGGACCATGGCGTGGGCCAGGAGGTGGGCCAGAGCATTACCTCCCCCCACCCTGGCACCCATTTATTCAGGAAAAGTCTGTGGGGCAGGCACTGTGCTGGGCCCTAGAACGGAAAGCCCAGGGACAGGGAGCACTGCCCTTCTGACCCAGCCTGGCTCAGCCTCCGTGGAGCTCCTCTGTGGATCAGTGGGCTTGTTCCCGGTGGAAGCCCTGAGCAGGCCTGGATGCCAGCCGTAGGGCGGGGGGAGGAAGGGAGGCTGCCTGGAGGTGCTGGCGTCACAGCGCAGGCTGAGCTGGGTTCCCAGGTAGAAGCACATTCTGGGCCAGGGGCCGGCCATGCAGAGGCCTGGAGGTGGGAGGGGCACAGGAGCCCGTAGACCCTGGTGTGGGCTGTGCAGGATGCTGGACAGAGGATTCTGGGAGCGATTCTAAGAGGGGCAGGGAGGGAGCAGGGCAGAGAGGTGGGGTGACCCTGGTTGCTGAAGGCGGAGGAGGCCGTGTCTCCAGGCCCCCTTGGGAATGTGGTTAGTTAGGGAAGAAACAAGGTAGGCTGTCCCTACAGGGCAGTGGGCTGGGGCATTCCAGAGCTCAGTTCTGGGGGCCAACAGAGGAAATGGACTGACCGTCGCCAGTGACCAGGGGCTTTGCAGACAGCATCTCTAAAGCCTGGGCAGCCCCTGGTCCCTGGCTCCTCTCCTTCTGAGCCAATTCAGATGGCCCGGCTGAATCTGAGCAAAGCACATTCTCTTTTCTGTCTGTGGGATGTGTTTAACCTTTCCTTCCTTCCTTCACAGATCCGGACAAAGGACAGAGTCTTCGACAGCATCAGCCACCTCATCAACCACCACCTGGACAGCAACCTGCCCATCGTGTCTGCCGGGAGCGAGCTGTGCCTCCAGCAGCCAGTGGAGAGGAAGCAGTGACCGGCCAGCGCCTCTCCCGACACCGTGCGCCAGGTCAGGAGGACCTGGGGAGATCGGTCAGGGCTGCAGGAACTGGGGCAGCTGCCCGTGGCTCAGAGCCTTTTCAAAAGCCCCAAAAGGAAGGCTTCCTTCAAGGTCAAGTTTCATAAACTTATTCCAGGTTTCTCATATGCATATTAGAGGTGTACATACCTATATATCCTGTACAAATTATCCCTCTATATTTATATTTTTTAAGACTAAGAAAGATATAAGACTAATATTCTGTGCTGTATGTTTTTAATGAAAAAAAGTTTGACTGTAGATGTCCAGGCAAAAATTTAATTCAACTGACCCTTTCCACAAGGAAATTCCAGTAGGAAGGTGTAACCTGCAGTTTACCTACTAAGCACAATTCGAAAGGCGAATAGAGGCAGCAGGGGGATAAACACAGAGTCGTACTAGAATAAGGAAACATGCTGCCCAAGGATGTCTGGCGCTCACTTAAACCACAACGAAACGCTGGGCCTGTGCTTGCTGGCGGGGTGGGCATCCTCCCTTGGCCTGCGGTGATGCCCCCCGTGCTCCCTGCATTGCATGCCACGCGCTCGGGGTATCTGGCACAGACAACTCTCTGCAGCTTCGCTACAGAGCAGGCGGCATGCCAGCGTCCCCGGGTCGTGCTGAGCACAGGAACCCATCACCTTCGGTCCTGGTTGTGCTGGGGCACTTGGGGATCGCTTTATGCCAAATACGGGACAAAATGAGCCTCGCCGACCAAGATCTCCATTGTCAAATGCTTCCCTTGCTCTCATCCATGTGATGACGAATGAGTTCCTGTTGAGTGCAGTCGAGGTGAAGTCTTGGTTTGCACATCCTCTGGCCGGCAGATGAGCTACGGGCCTCTGGTGGCAGCTGCAGTGGAATCGCTCCCTCCTTCCGTGCAGCGGGGAGCAGGCATGCGGGAGAGCGCGCTGAGGCAGGCACGGCACCGTCCCGAGGAGTCCAGGCCCGGAGACGCGGGCACCGGCTGACAGGCCTGGGTCCGCGTGTGCCGGAAGCTCAGTCTGGGACTCAGGAGTCACTGGACTCGATTTGCGGTTCCACCTCTGGAGTGACGGAGGCAGAAGGGCCTGCTGTCCTCCCGCAGGCCTCCGCGCAGAGGGCGTGCGCCCATTCCACGCTTTGTCCTCACTCCTCCCTTTCAGATAAAACACTGTCGTGGCCTGGTGGGTCGTTCGGTGTTAGGAGATGGCAATGTGTATAACTTTTTAAAAAGACCTGGGCTGAGACTGCCCTGTGATTTGACAGATGTCTTTAAAAAGATAGGTGGATCCATTCATTCGTCGGCACCTCCTCATGGTGCTATAGCCCTGGTTCTCATCCCTGGGAGGCCTCAGAGTCGGCACCCGGGGCCAGCTGAACGGAGAGATGCTCCAAGTTAGAGTTGGATGGTGATAAATGTGATGCTTTAAGGGGAGACTTTCAAACATCCAGTGACTAATAATTCTGCGACGTTCTAATGCTAAGGGTGCGAACCCGTTTCTGCTTTGGGGGTGCATATGGCCAGATGAGAAGACAGGGGAGGGCTAACAGGTGAGGATGGACCAAAACAGGTCCCAGGCTTCATACGTAGCCTTCTTTGGAGTTTTGCCTTTTGCAGGCCCGCTGAAATCCAAGTCAGCGTTCCAGGGTGTTCTGCAGTGGAGTGGAACTCTGCAGAGCCTGGCACGAACTAGACCATCCTGCTGTTTCCTGAACCGGCTTCAGGCTGGATACGGCTCCCAGTTATCCAGAAGCAGCAGGGCGGAGCAGGCAGCCTGGACCAGGCTCCTGCTGTGCGACAGTGTGGTCAGTGGCTCGACAGCTGCCCTGTTCTCCTGTCCCCTGGGAGGTCTGTAGCCCTGGAGACACACATACAGCTCTGCCCCTCCCGTGTGTGAGAGTATGCTACATACAGAAATGTAGAAAATGACCTTCTTTCAACATTCTTGCATTCCCCAAGTGTGCAAGGCCAAAATGCTAATGTTAAGGAACACTAGCAAAGTAGGAAACGAAAGTTAAGAGCCATGAGCACCGTAATGGCTGATCTACTTTATCGTTCCTCTCCGACGGCCTTAAGAAATGGTAATCCACGATTTTAGTAGCTGTGAAGTAGGAGTTTATTTTGATGGTGGTAGGCAACATACATATAGAAAATATTTTTTTGCATGAGAATCGATTTAGAAAATTAAAAGTTTTGGGGTCAAATTTTTCTTTTCAATGTTAATTTGAAATGCATATTTTAAGCTCATATTACAAGATTGCTTACACTGGAGTGGCGCAGGTGAAAGAATTGGCACTTCTTTTAGCCATCAGAGCAGACTTCAGACGTGGTGGATGGCAGTGATTTGCTAATTCCTTTCCAGTTCATAAAGCGTGTTAGAATGTACATGGGTTTATCTCAGTCCTTCCTTCAGGCGCTATGTGATGGGTCACTCCTGTGAGTCCCACTTCACACATGGGGAAACTGAGGCTCCCACTGAGGTGGGTGCCGCACCTTGCTTGGGGCCATGCAGTCATCTGGCTGCAGAGCTATTCCGCTCACTTCGAGTTTCCCAAGCTCTCCTGTGCGCCAGCTCGTGCTTGGAGCTCAGGATTCCGAGGCAAATGCAACAGAGCCTCCTCCCTGCCCAGCCTGGGTCCCTCTTCCCCGTGGTCTCTCGGACTACATCTTGGCCTGGGCGGGGCAGGCCTGCTGAACAGCAAACGCAGGCAGAACGGCACTGTGCCGTGCACTCCAGGGGTTCAGAGCTCCAGGGCACGGTCACTGCGGGCCGGGCTGGGCCTCCCTGGGCCCATGGAGCGCTTCCGGGCCCTGCTACCCCTCCACAGGCACCCCACATTCAACCCAGCACTCCGTATCTGCTGGGAGTGCCGGGCAGGGCTGGTGACCTTAAAATAACCCCTCTCTGCTCTTGCGGGATGGCGCTGGAGACACCTGCCCACCTCTGAGGGGGCGCTCACTGTGCTTTGAGTCACTCTGAATACCAACCCCCTCTACCCAGTGGCGCACTGTGGAATCAGGTGGGCCGTGCCATAAACACCAGTCAGACGGCTCAGCCTGAAACCCCGCACGTCAGCTGCCACTGTTGGGCCTTTCCATGGTATGTTTGAGGGCCAGAAGCTGGGTGCCTGCTCAGCCTTGATGAGCAACTGTTCCATTTAAGGCCACCTCAGGTGTTGGGACAGATGGACAAAGGCCTGAGTGGGTCAAACGTGGTGTCACTGAGGGTCTCCTCGTGGCAGAGGGAATCGTGGATCTTTTCAAATGAAGGCAGGAAGTGAAGAGGCGTGTGTGGAGGGCAAGGCCTGGCTTAGAAGGGGAAACAGGCCCAGGAGGGTGGACCCAAAAGTGCCCACATGCCGAGGGGTACAGTGAACCCGTGTATCCAGCCTCTGTGCCCGCCCTGGGGTTCTGAAGGTGGCCCCAGTGCCTGAAATGAAGATTTCCTTCCTGGTAGCATCAGACACTGGGGTGGCTCCTTTATATAAGTAGTGCTTTAAGACGGACACCCTGGTCCTCATTTCCTCTGAACTGGTCGCCACGGGAAGGCAATCACACATTTCCTTCCTGTTGGGCTGAGCCAGGCAGAAGCCTCGGACCACAGGCCTCCCCAGGCAGCGCCAGCATCGGGGGGACACCTCCGTGCAGCCTCAGCTCGGGCACACCCAGAATGAGGTGGCCAGTTGTTGATGTCTCTGAGCCTCAGCTTGCTCCACGCCACAGGGCTGCGCACCGCCCGCCGCCAGAGAGTGCTGGGGCTGAGAGACACGCGCAGAGCACCAGGAACGGTTACCTCCTGGGAGTCCTCATTCCCGAAGTCCGTCCTCTGTCGCTGGTCCACGTTTGCACGCCATCCATAAATCCCCTTCTGCGGGTGGTGAAGCAGGACTGGCAGTGGGTGGGAGGCTCGCAGAGAGATCACTGCAGGACCCGGACAGCTCTTTGCAGCAGGTTTCAGAATAATGCCCTGGTTCTCCAGTGGAACTTTTGCAGTGAGTTCCAAGAAAGACACAGTGGATAAGCACGATTCCTGGAACATATGGCCAACCAAGAACTGTCAGCTGCATATGGGATGGCAAGGAGGGGAGCTTTATAAAATAGTCCAGCTGGAGGGGCCCCCATTCTTCAGCTGAGGAAACTGGAGCCATGTGACGTGCTGAGGATAAATCTCAGAAACAGCACAGGACTTACGAAGGTCCTTCACCCCTGGAGAATGTGGCACAGGGCGCCTCTCCCTGGGGTTTGCATCTGTGCTCCGGCTCAGAATGCAGAAAGCCCCAAGTGTTCAGAGGGAAGAGGCAGTATTTCTATTTCCTCTATCTTAGCTGCATTCCTTCAGGAGACCGGAGAGAGGCTCCGAGTGTCTGTCATTTACCCGGTGACGATCGGGGGCAGGAGAGAGAGCTGTAAGGAAGGGGTATGTCAGCGAGCCAGTTACCACGGTGTGGACAAGTGGGGCTTACTCCCACTAGGGAGCCCAGGGAGACAGGGCTGAACACACCTCCGAGTCAGGTCAGCAGAGAGGGGAGAAAGCGGGGGTATTTATCCACCTGTCTGTCGTTGGTGGGAGGCTGTTTCTGGGAACAATTTCTGACTGGCCCTGTGCACATCTGACACACTTCCTAAGCAAGGAAAGTGCTGTGCAGAGAGACAGGCTGGTGATGAGAAGACTTGGAGTGGAAGGCGGGCGTCAGGCTGGCTCAGACACAGACTGCAGCCCTGCGCACCCCCCACGTTCCTGACTCCAGAGGCCTGGAGCAGGGCCTGAAAGTTTGCATTTCAAAGAAATCCAGAGGTGATGCTGGTGTGGCTGGTCTGGAGTCTGTTTCCAGCCCTTACCTGTCTCTTATTGATGGCTTTTCCCCTCTAATTTATGAGTATGTTTTCATACTACTTCATGTCATAGATCTCAGGGCCCATGCTGTGAATTTAAAAGTGGAGAATTAATAAGCATTTATAACTCCATGCAACCGTTGCTGGCAGCTCAAATGCCATCTGCCAGCCACAATTTATTTATAATGGGGTTTATACATATTTATAAGTTTGCAAGCAACAAATGCACACTTTTAAAACTGGCACATTTTATAGCAGCCAGAAAAATTGCAACCTTATACCAGGACTTGTGAATGTGAATTGCATATGTACATATATACATGCATATACTCGCATCGACTGAAAGGGGCCTGCACTGCTCCCTGAGTGCTCACGCAGGTCAGCTCTGTGCTACGCACCTTGGGACTCCACCCTGGACTTTGGTTTGTAACTGACAGGGACAACTAGAAAGTCAAACAAATGTTAAGCCTTTGGGGATTGGCAGGCCGTGGGATCCGCCATGGAGGAGGGTCCTGGCCGCTGCGGGTGTGGGACCCCAGGACCAAGGGAGCAGGAACGTGGGGCAACAGGGCTTGGGGAGGCCACTGTGGGAAATGACAGAGGAGCCAGCAGGGGAAGACAAGGAGAGAAGAGGGTGGGGCAGGATAAAGGTAAGAAGAAGGGAGAAGAGGACCTGCAGCCAGCAGAGCCTGGCGGGGAAGGAGGAGGGGAAGGCGTGGCAGAGGAGCCGTCCTCGTAGTGACGTGCTTTGGGCGTCGTGTTCCCAGGTACGGCTGCATATACTTGGTGCGGCATCCCAGCTTTTCTAACCAGCCTCGGCCGCATTCGTGCGTTAGTTCATAGGTGGCAGGCCCTGTACTGGGCTCATGGGACAGAAAAGTGAACATACAAGGTTTCTGCCCGAGTTTATAATCTGTTAGGAAATGCACACGTACACATGCAAGCATGCTGGAGGGTGACAAGCCTCACAGCACTGGCGCGTCCAAGTTCCATAGGATCAGCAAGGGTGGGGCACCCAGGCCACTGGGGACTCTGTGCAGGGTCTGCAGCGCAGGAGGCAGGTGCTGAGTGTCAGAGGGGCAGAGGAGAGTGGGAAGGCTCAGGACGGGGCAGGGGAGTAGCCGGCATCAGCAGGGATGCTAGAGTGCGTGGAGGTGCCCCCAGCCTGCCTTCGTCCTCCTCCCTGCTGTCACGGACACCTGAATAAATGAATCCCTCAGGCCCCAAACATGCAGGCTCCTTCCCCAGGGCTGGAAGAACCGTTCTGAATGAAGAAAGCACCAGAAATAAAATCTCTTACAATTTTAATTTTCTATTTTGTGCTTACCTTGAAATGCTGTAGGTAGAAAAACATGCACACGGAGGGTGAATGCTCTAGTCCCAAGCTTTTGAGGTCATGAACTCTCACTCATGTAGACGTTTTACCACAACCAAAGTTTCTAACCACCAAAATCAAGTGACTATTAACAAAGCAGAAATTAATGGACAAACCCTTCTTTGAACATTGAGTTACCTTTTTTTGTAATAACTGTGTGTTGGTTGCAAGTGAAATATTCTCTGTTCATTTGATTTTTGAATATAACTTGTTCCAGAATATCGTAAAATTAAGTATGTGAATGTTTCTTTGTATTCAGAATTAAACATTTGGTGTTTAAATCCCAGGGTTAGGAGACAACTCCATGTAAATTTAATGTGTAGTAATGACATATTTATTACTCTTTAAAAAACATTTAGAAGGCAAACTATACGTATTGATAAATGAATATTTGAAAATTTTGTTTCCATTAACTTTTGTGAAGCAAAAAGAATGGCTATAATGTTCTGTGTCTTGGCCTGTTGCCAATTCACCACTGTCTACTTTGATATTGGAACAGACTTGGCCTTTTGGACATCCCTGAGGAGTGGAAATACAAAACTCACCTCAAGTTTTCCAATCTTTGTTCTGTGAAAAATGATAAAACCTAAGTAATCTGGCCAAGCTTCTGGAGAACTGACAATGCAATAGGTGAAGAGAATTGGCTTGAGTTCCCTCCTCACCTTCGGTGAACCCGGCAAAACCCTTCTTCACTCCTTCAGGAAACGCTGTGGTTTCCAGTGACGAGCCCTCGTGATGCGTCCAGTGCATCCTTGTGCTTCTGGGATTGCCAAGTGGAGGATCACATAGCATGGTGTCGTCACTGTGACCCATTAGTGGAAGATGACACTCCCAATTTAGGTAATGCTGCACTTCTCGTTATAACTGGTTATTGGAAAATGTGCCTTTATTATCAGAATAGTGGTGTGTGCATTTCTGATCATGTAGCAAACCCTTTGGATATTTGACTTAGATACTAAAAATATTTGGGTGTTGAGGTTTTGCACTTGTAGATACAATTTAAAAGCATGGAATTGGTCATTCAATTAGATGTTTTCTATAAAATGCACCTTGTTACATTTCTGTGAAAGGCTCTTACCAATGCAGAATAGCTATGGCTCAAGGGTTGAGAGAAACAACCATTTCCTGAATAGTTAATTGTTTAAATGACTATAAATGTAAGTCTGCTGGCAATAAAGGCTATTGTGAAAAGTCTCTTTCATTGGATGATGGATCTTGTATTGCCTCAGAAAGGAGAGGAGGGGAGCTTGGAACTTTTTCCTAGAAAGTAAGTATCCTCAGCTATTCCCCAGGAGACTTCTTTAAAAACAATCACAGCAAAGCCTTACTCCATCTGCCAAGGCTGCGCAATGAAAATGGCATCTTGGCAGAAGCATCCTGGGGATGTGATCTAGGCAAGGCACCTCGTCCACCTTGGCTGAACCAGAGGGGGACAGCTGCACCAGAAGGCTGCGGTCCTTGGTTGTGTCGGAGGCATTTCATCACCAGTTGGTGAAGGTCACCACAAGGACGGTTATGCTGAACGCTGGCCTCCTCTTTATGCAGGACATAGGACAGAGAGGCTAAACACTGGCCACCCGTATGAGAGAAAGCTAGAGCACAAGGGCTGGTTCTGACCACTTCTCTCCCCCTGCATAAACAGCGGCCAGTGCAGCAGAGCCCGATGTCCCGTCTCCGGGTTGCGCTGTGGCTGCCATGGGTCTCACGATGTTCTCCCTATCGAAAGGGCTGTCCACTACCCTGCCTCAAAATAGCGTGATCTATCAAAACCGTGTAAATAGCACCCAGTGCAGCAAAGGTTCATTAAATATGATAGTGGGGAAGAAGAAGGGGAAAGGCTATTTGGGGTTCTAAATATGATTTGATTTCCAAAGTGCTGAGTGACACAGGCAAGAGGCAAGCCCCCAGCATCGCACACTGCCAGGGTGGGGGCAGTGGGAAAACAACAGAACAATCCCACCACGTGGACTCCCAAGAGTGGTTTTTATTTTTAACAAACATACATTGGAAGTAGTAAAGGTTACTAACTGAAAAGAGATCTTACACGTAGTTTCTCTGCTGTGGTGTATAAGATCATCTGTTTCCAAACTTCAGGGTTAGGGCTCCGAAACACTCAGCTGCTAAATTATCTCCAGCTGCCCAGCTGGTCAGGCACGTGCCTGTTGCTATCAAAGGCGGCTAGTTTTTGCATCTAGCAAATGAGCACGATTACATTTTTGGTGTATTTTAAATTCAGATTGCTTAAAAGTCTTGTGTTGTCTCAAAGGAGCCTTATGTCACACCGCAGACATCGATACCTCCTAGTGGGAATGGTGCGTGCGGGCTCCCTGGAAGCGCTCACAGATGAAGCTGGAAGATGTTGGGACAGCTGGGTACAGAACAAAGTGTTACTAATATCAGCAACAGAGAGATCAAAGTCCCCCAAAGCAGCTCGCAACTATGACATAAAGTTCTAGTCATTTCATCACCTGTGCGAAAATGCAATACCAAACATTCTGGCTCCCTGATGCTTTTGCTTTTCCTGTTTTTTCTTAACCCAGTACCTTAATGCTTTACTCTTCTAGAAATGCCCATGCGATAATGTCTTATCTCATGCTATTTGATAAAACAATAAGCTACTTTTCAGGAATGCGGAGAAGGCAACACAAAACACCCCTAATGAACATCTTACAAATCTCATCAGTAACAAAAAATTAGAAAAGTCTTTGGTCAGTCCATGGAGGTCACCCAGAACCCCTGGAAATGTTCCTCGATAATAGCAACTTGCATCAGAGAACAAACAATAATCAATTTCTCTTAGAAAAAGTTAACGTGTTAAGATTACTCATTTAAGTTTTACTCAGCCAAAATTCTCACTGGACCTAAAAGACTTTAGGGTATTTTGAAGTGAGGTTCACCCAAGTAAGAATCCTTTTGAAGGTTGGTTATTTTCGTTCTTAATCTTATAAAGACCTCAACACAGCAGCTGTGTACTTATCATAGCTCTACAAACATGTTTACTTTTGATCTATTGTGTTGCATGTAGAATCCTTGGGGAAGACCATGTACAAAAATGTCTTCTAAGTAATCCCTTTATAAGGTAAACAGGGCGATATAGGTTCAACTTGCACTGAAAAGTAAAATTACAGTATCATGTGGTTATGATTCAATATTTGAAGAAGCACGCACTGCCAGATCACACCCCCAGCCTGACCACTGCCAGCTCTCCAGAAGCCATGGAACTGCCACTCAGCTGTGATACTATGGGGGATTTCTAACTTGGTGCTTTTCTGATGTGGAATCAAAGTGCTGTCCGTGCACCTCTCCTCATTGCGGGGACACCCCCTGTCACGGGCAGCAGGCCTCTAGCCCCTGACGTGGGAAGGTGAGCCAGGCCGGCTGCCTGCTCCTGCTTTTCCTTCATGGCTTCTTTGGCTGGTCTGGGGGCATAGAACTCTGGGAGACCTTGGCTGGCTCTTCAGTAATTTGCAGAAACCCCAAAACCATCATGTGATTTGGCTTCGGGATGTGCTCAAAATGATGCAGGGACACATGACTGAAGACACACAGGGTTTGTTTGGGTCAGACCCACACATCTGGGCCCAGCCTTGGAGGTGTCCTTTTTGAGAATTTGGGCCTTTAAAAACTTGCTTAACACAAGACTTCATGTCAGTCTGAGAAGACTGGGAACAGCGTGTCCACCTAAGTCACAACCATGTCCTTGTACCTGGGGGTTCCATCAGAACACCCTTGTATAACCTGTCACATAACTGTGTGGTGTAGAGACTTCACGTAGGTGTCACACAGCACACACCCAGAACACAAACTGGAAATAGAAGTGTAAGCTATACGAGCATCCATTCTGTGCACAATAAATGTAGTGAAGTTATCCAGACACCACCCAGAGGCACAGAGAGAAACAGTGTGTGCAGCCCACGACCTCCCCTCTCTGGGAACAGAGAGTGGTGTCCCAGCTTCAGCGGCAGGCGGCGGACGACGTCAGAGGTGTAGTAGTCTTCTGCATTCAGAAGACTCTGCAGCCCAAGACGGACAAGGCACGGAGTCCACACTGCAATGGGCTGGAGAGTCCTGGGGTCCGCTCCTTAGGGGACTCCACACTGGGCAGGCCTTGGGCACAGTGACGTAGCTCTCCCGAGTCACACTCTCGAAGGGCCCACGTGGAAGCGACGCATGCATCTGCAAGAACACAGCTGCAGGGCGGGCGCATGGACGTGTCACTTGCAGAGGATCCCATTCTGCAGCGTTTGGCTTCTGTCAACGATGCAGGACGAGGTGGCTGCGTGGGGCAGGTCTTCCCTGACCTTCGGGGAGTGGCTGCTGTTGTTGCTGCTGCTTGATTTGCTTCTGCTCGGGTCGAGAGCGGGCTGGGTGGGCGAGGCGTGGGCCCCCGGGCCCCTGACCAGGCAGTTGCAGACCAGGCGGAAGAAGGCGCGTCGCATCTCCTTGCTGGCCAGCGTGTAGATGACGGGGTTCATGGCGGAGTTGAGCACAGCCAGCACGATGAACCACCGGGCCTCGAACAGCACAGGGCACGCCTTCACCCTGCAGGCCACGTCGACGAGGAAGAGGATGAAGAGCGGGGACCAGCAGGCGATGAACACGCTCACGACAATCACCACGGTGCGCAGCAGGGCCATGGACCGCTCCGAGTTGTTGTGGTTGGCCACCTTGCGGCTGCTGGACTTCACCAGGAAATAGATGCGCGCATAGAGGATGACGATGGTCAGCAGGATGGCTGTGAAGATGCTGATGCAGAAGGCGATGTACTTCTTGGAGTAGAGCGGCAGGATGGTGGAGCAGTCGGGGAGGCTGTGCAGGCAGTTCCAGCCCAGGATGGGCAAGGCGCCCAGCGAAAACGCGATGAGCCAGCACATCCCGATCAGAAGGAAGACGCGGTGCTTCTTGTTGGCGTCGTAAGGCCTCATCTTGATCATGGTCAAATGCCGCTCGATAGCAATGGCCAGCAAGCTGCAGGTGGACGCCCCGAGGGCCACGAACATGCTGCCCTCCCGCAGGAACCAGACCGTCGGAGACAGGCTGAACGTCTTCTTGCCGGACATCAGAATGTTGACGGCGTAAGCGATGCCGGCCAGCAGGTCGCAGAGAGCCAGGTTGCCGATGAAAAAGTACATGCGGTTGTGAAATTTATTGTTTTTCCAGATGGCAATCAGAACCATCAGGTTCTCCAGGACGATGAAGCTGCAGATGACCAAGAAGAGGACGGTGGTGAGCGTGCTGCCCTCAGGGGCCTCCTTCAGCCTGCCTGTCAGCTTGCCCACGTAGTTGTAGTGCTCCTGCAGGGTCTGGTTCCCGCGGGCCGGCTGGGGGCGCGGCGGCAGCGCGGTCGCCATCGCTCGGCATTCACCGGCGCTAGCGCCGACGTCCACGAGAGGGCGCCCGAGGAGCGTTCATGTCACGGAAACGAGGACTGCGGCTCCGGCGTCAGTGCTGAGCGCAGGCCGCACCGCGGCGAGGGTGCTGAAAACGGCCTCCTGCAAAAGAGAAAAGGAGGGGCAGACGCTGACAGAGCGACCTCCACGGAGGGGCCGGCAACACCGTGGGCGAGAGGCACTGTTGAGACTCGCGTGGCTGGTCAGGTCGGGGCGGCAGACGTCTTTCAACACAAGGCAAGTTCTAGTGACTGAGGGAAATCACGGGAAGCCGTGTGGCGGCCGTAGCTGCCGGGAAGCGAAATCCAGTGCACGGAGCATTTAATCATGTCACGGAGACACACAGCCCGAATAAAGCCGCCATCGGGAAATCTCGGGGCACTAGGAAACGCTAACCAGATAGTCCTCATCTACCACGTGGGAGCTTGTGAAACATTAGCCCCACTTACCCAGAGAGAAACAGGATTTTCTCAGGACAGAAAAACAGGATGGAATCCGACTGAGGCCCCCCCAATTTCTGAAACCTCCCTGATGAGTTTTGGGGGGATGTGGGAAGAACCCGCACTTCCCAGACAGCCTCCCCTGGGGCAGGAACCGGCTCCGGAAATTGGGTCTAGATGGGCTGTAGGTTTGCCCAGAAGAGAGCCCTGGGCTCTGACCACGCGGCCACGGAAGGAAGAGCCGCACAGGCTGAGCACTGCCCGTGTGGCCACTGCACCAGTGGGCAGCCGAGTCCAGAGCTGGGTGAGGAGACGATACAAACCTGTAAAAATGGGACCCACTTCCACTGAGGTTAAAGGAAGAAAGGGAAGGCGATGAAAATCACATGGTCTTTGAGTTTGGCCTAAAATTCAGAGGTCTGAATGTTAGATATAAATGAATCTATTCATGCTGGCCAACAGGAACAGCAAGTTAGGGAGAACAGAGAGAGGGAAGGGGGTGAGCCCAGCAGAGGCTCTCCGCGGCTGTGAATTCTTATCCTTCCACCAGGCCCTGCACCTTCCTCAACCCAGTGGTAACTTCGATCGGCCTACCGTGATGTTGATGATAAAGCACACCCACCTATCAAGGCAGAATTTGCCTCCCGTGGACTCATGTACTTTAAATTAAAATTATATGAGTATTTAGATATCTAATTAAGATCAAATGAGGTTAATTTAAAACAGCCCACTGTGTGTATCCAGTGGACAGTTTTTCACTTTCATAATGTTTAAGCCATAGCCCTAAATTTGATTCAGAGACACACAGACCCCTGGCCAAGGACATGGGCTCTGCACTTTGGGGTCTGACAGCCTCAGCAGATCTCATCGACCCATGACTTCATTCCCTCCCTACATCAGTTTGGGGCACTTGGGTTTCCTGAGATGGCCCCTTGCTTCTTTGCAGAGATTTCTTCCAGAGTCCTGGAGCTTCGAGGTGTCGGTTGTTCTGGAAACCCCATCTGAGCTGACGTCCGTCCATGCTCTGCCTGGAACTGTCCCCTGACCCTTCCCCACCCCCTCCGTGAGAGCTGTCTGAGACCACGGAGGGCTGGGCCAAGGTCAGCTGGAATGCCGAGTGCTGGCAGGAACCTTTGTGTGTCGGCCAAGGCCCTGTGCTGACTCCAGAAAGGAAAAGCAGTTCTGAGTCTGGGCTGACAATGCAGGGTGGCCTGCCCAGGTCTGTCCCCCACTCATGAGCCATGGCAGGCAGCACAGGGACTGGCCTGCCTCCCGTGACTGGGGACCACCGCCCCAGCCCTGCCTGTCTCCCCATCCACCTGCACTGCGACCCCACCTCATCTGCAGGTCCTCCTGGAGGTGGACAGTCCAGGGGGCAGCTTTCCCACCAGCCCCTCCCACTCCGCCCCTCCTACTTTTTATTTAAATCCTGTCCATCCTGCAAGCCCCACTTCAAACTCTACCTGCTCTATAACATTTTCTGGAATCATCTCAGCCCCAGGTGACTTTTCTGTAAGGCTGAATTCTACTTTTGAAAAAAAAATTGCAAACTATCTTTTTAAGAGTAGAAATACAACAAGCAGCTGACATTCCCTGCGCACTGACCGCCCAGCCAGTACATCCGGACGCCTTGCCTGGAGGACCTTGCCTCGTAGCCTCGCCAGCACGGCCAGGTTCACGGCATCTTTCCCAGCACCCTGCCTTAATAGGAGCTCAGACGATACTGTCCCCTTTCCTACTGCTTATCTATTTCTTTATCTGTGACGGGAGAATCGCTATCTCCACGCACAGTGCCCACGGCAGCGCTTGAGGGCTCAGCCATTTCCCATACGACTGCCGTGAACGTGTCCTCGTTCCCGGGAGAGGCACAGAGCAAAGGCAGGACAGGGGTCAGCGCCCAGTGCTGGTGCCTCGGGGTCTCCCACAGCAGCCGGGGAGCCTCACCCACTGCCCGGCCCACGCAGCGGCTGGAGGGGCCTTCGCGCCCCCACATCCATGACACCGCAGTGTCCGGGGTTCTCTTGCAGCGTCTCTGGGATATCCACTGCTGGACCGACAAGCGGCAGACAGGCCATGGTTGCAATGCCAGCGACGCCTGAGGCCCCCTCTGCAGCCCAGGTGGGGATTCAGGTACAGCTCCTGTTCCTTGTCCTTTCGGGTGATATCAGTATGTTGACACAGTGTACACTGGTCTTGTGCTGACTTGGCTTGGCTCCTGTGCCTCAGTTTCTCCCGTGACAACCCTACGCCACCATTTCACACACTCCTGGCTCCTCCGAACGTCCCCCGCACAGTGTGGGTGGGAGAGAAGCCAGTCTCCCCGCCACGGCCAGACCTGGACTGGCTCCCGGGGCGGAGCGCAGAGGGCGGATAGACCCACGGCTCCTCCATGGGCGCACAGACAACCGAGCAGAGCAAAAAACAAACAATTCAAAACTAAGAACCAGCAATAAAATAATCACAATAAAACTGGTATACGATGTGCCAGAGACCCATCAAAACTGTGAATCTCGAGGGCAAACGTATTCTCCTTTACCGCTTGATTTACCATTTCCCTCAATTAAATATTCATCACTCAAGGGACATATTTTTCCAGAACATCTTTTGTTAAATGTGATTCTCTGATTGTGCGGAACTGGAAGATACCTGGCTCTCCTTGGACTCGAAAGCCCATTTTCTCTGGATTATCAACATTTACAAAGCAGGCCCCATCCTGAGAGTTAAGTGCTGGGCCGAAGGCCAGATTGATTTTGGATGCATCTAAGTGTTGCTTCACATGGTCAAAAGCATCTTGCGGGCAGGTTTCCTCTCCACTCCTGAGGGGTGCCAGCCACAGCCACAGAGTTTGCCAGGAGAAAGCTCAGCCCCCACCCCACCTGAGTCTCCTACAGTCAGCGAGCCCTGCTGGGGGCGAGGGACAGCATTGACCTTTCTGGCGTACGGGTACCGTCTCCGCCAGTCACTGCACAAGTGCTGGGCACTGGGGACACCAGCAGGCCTGGCAGGCCAGGCTGCTCCCCCCGCCCACAAAGAGGTCAGTGAGACCAGCACCCAGATCAGCAACAGGCCAGGATGGGCCCACTCCCAAGTGTGACAATGGTCTGGGCTAGGTCCTCTCCCCAGATGAATGCAGTCTGTTTCTGACCTTGGCATCAATGTAACCCTGTAGGACACAATTGTGTCTGGTGCCTTTCTCTAGCCATGGCACTCGTGTGAGCCACGCACGGGGATGCACGTGGGTGCTGAATATTCCTTCTTCTTGCTCTTGCTCTCGTGCGGATGGACGCACCCCTCTCCATCCATTCTTGTTCCTCGTCATGGGGTAATTCCTTCCATGGCCTGTGTGTTGTGGTAATTGTCAGGTAGCCAGGCTAGGATTGGTTGAGGACGTTCTCTCGGTGAACACTTGCTCATGTTTCTGCAGGGCCACCACGGATTTCTGAGCAACGCTTTGGTGTCCAGGCTGGGCTTTAAGCGTGACTCAGAGGTTCTGGCCTTCCTGGTTACTGTGTGCTCACACGAGCCCTGCCAGCCCATCCTGCAAAGCCGGTGTCTGTGGGAGCAGGGGCGGCCCCTCACAGAGTATTAATGCTCACATAACTCAGTATTAATGCTCACATTTTGCTTTATTCCAAAAGATAAGTGTCTGGAGCTAGCGGTGACATTGTATGTTTGATTGCTGCTTAATTTCCCCCTGAATACTGAGAAATAAAGCTGATGTTGAGAAGTGTGGCTCTGTGTAGACTAGTTTTGCACATACTCAGAAAAGTGGGGCGCATTACAGAAGGCGCCACAGAGACATTCTTTCTCATTAGTGGCGGTCTTCTAACCAATACAGTCGCGGGGCCGCCGCAGCCCACCCCAAGGCGGATTCTCTGTACGGCACTCATTTCCCCACAGTCCAGGCAGATACCCACCCCCAGCTCTTCAAGGAGCTTAAGCATTTGATTGTCTGCATCTCCAGGCCTTTCTTCTTTAATGAGAGACACTGCTCATGCCTGAGCTTCCCCTACTTCTACTCAATAAAGACCCTGTTTACCCAAGGGTTTCCATTTCATCCTCACCAAGCTGGGGTCGTCCAGCCTACTTCAAAGCATTTTAACACCAACACTTTTTCTTTTTGCAGAGAAGGAACATGACACCTTCTGGAAGATGACTCAGTGGAGGATGACCCCAAGTGAGACCCTGCCAAGGTCGGGGATGTCTACCTTCCCCCATTCCAAGGAGGCGCATCCGCTGGGGGGAGGGGCGAGCCCAGAGAGGAGCCAGATGGATCCCAGATGTGCTTTCTGCGCCAGCCACTCACTTTCTCTACATATGTCAGTTTGAAAAATAAACAAACTATAAAAAGGAAAAGAAAAAAATAAAGTATTTCCACAAAGCCGGTGTTCTCTCTCTCTCCGTCTCTCTCTCCCCTCTCCTTGACATAAAAGAAAAGCGCAATAGGATGGTGAGACATTTCTCCTGGTCAGACACAGGATGCTGTATTTTTAAAACAAATGTCTTCCCAAGAAAATTAACCAGTTCGTCCTCCAAACTGAATTAAAACACCAAGCATTTGCCAACAAGCAAAATTTCTTGGAAATCAAGAATTTTTTTTCATGCAAAAGAATTTAGAAAGGAAATAATGAGCTGGCCATTTCACGGCTCCAACAAAATTCTTTCTCTAATGAGTATTTTCCCCTGCTCTGGGTTTCTTGGGTGACCTCACTCTGCTTTTGGAGCTAGTCCATCGCAAAATGCATGCTTCGCACACACAGCCTGACACGCTCGGCCTGTTAACGGAGCTCCCCGTGAAATAACAGTCGTTACACACGAACCAGGTAAGGGCTTGACATCTCTCCCCCTTTTCTTCCTCAGAGCACAGAAGGGAATGTGCTTTCCTGGTAGGGCTTCCTGCTTCCCAGTAGCTTTCCTGCAAGTCCTTCCTTGACAATGAGGCTCGGATGCTGTGACAGACCTGGGCAGGCCAGCAGACCCCACATATTGAGGCTGTGCTGCAAGAACCTCAGGCAGCAGCCTCCACGAACGCCCTCCCGCGCTTCCGGACTTGTTCATGGGGAGGAAAATGTGTCTGACACAAGAGGCTTTCTGCCCCTTTGCCTTCAACCAGGCTTTTCCAACGTTCTCTGCTCTACTTGCTCTTCATGAGGGCACAACCAGCCTGAGCAAGAGCGAGACCCCATCTCTACTAAAAATAGAAAGAAATTAATCGGACAACTAAAAATACATAGAAAAAATTAGCCGGGCATGCTGGCGCATGCCTGTAGTCCCAGCTACTCGGGAGGCTGAGGCAGGAGGATCGCTTGAGCCCAGGAGTTTGAGGTTGCTGTGAGCTAGGATGACGCCACGGCACTCTAGCCCAGGCAACAGAGTGAGACTCTGTCTCAAAATAAGCTCTTTGGGGACCTGCCACCTTGCCGATTGTTCTTAACCTAGGCGGTGACAAGACCTTCTCTGGAATGCTTTAGAGCCAAACTGCTACTAGCTACTGTGCCAGCAAAATGGTGGAATGCCATTCTGGAGGCTTTACTGAAATATCTGGAAAATTTTGAAGCCAGAAAATGGAGCAGCACCTTCAAGGCCAAAGAGCACAGCTGACTGACTCGGGACTTGCTCCAGATCTCTGGGCCAGCCGACACCAGTGCGGCTTGCTGGCGGGGAAAACCCACTCCCTGGGCACCACACTCTCCACTGCGCAAGCCTGTCACTGAGTCGACCCAACTGGCCCATTTCCTTGTTTCTTATAGACCCAGCTTCAATTCCTCAAAAATGGAATGTGGAAAAAAAGGAAGGAGAATTTATGCCCAGTAGCTTTAACGATAATAGCAAATGAAATGTGTCACTAACTGAGACGAGGTAGGATTCCACTCAGTACATTCTTTTTCATTTTTTCCAACATTGTATTATCTCCAAAAGCTTAAGGAAAACCTTAAGGCAATTACTTCAACAGAAAATAAATGGCAAAGAAATAATATGAAATGGCTCCAAAATTGATAAGAAAGGAATTATGAAGCCAAATGTGAAGAAATAGAAAGGCTCGTGGAAACCCCAGCAGCGGCCACAGACCGGGGCGTGGGTGGCGTGGCCCTCAGGTAATGCGTTTCCTCACCAGCCACGGACCACGGCCTGGGGGCCGGGCACTACAGACCCAGGCACCCTGCTTCTGGCTACTGTAAACACACTGCTTCGGGGAGGCTCCCTGGCTTTGGCAGCACTTGAGAAACAGAACAGAGCAGTTTTACAACAGGGCAACCCCAAATGTTCCAACATTGTGGCATTCTCAAATTCTCATTTTTTTGGTAATAAAAATACATACATACATTGTAAGTATTGAAGAAGATGAAAGAGATACTGCGGAATCACGTCAGTGTCATAATTTCCATAAAGAGGAAAATCAGTCCCTGAATTTTGAGAAATAAAGTCACCAGGCCAACACATAAAGCTGCTTCTCCAGCTTTATGGTAGTTTCTGCCCTCTGCATATACTAGAAAATTATGAGAGTCATGCACTTTAAAAATTCACAATCGTAATGAGGAAAACAGCATTTTCAATGATGAAAACTTGTTTAGAAATCATTCTCTATTTTAGCTCTTAAGGGCTAGATTTGCAGTTTGTATCTCCGGTGTCAGATGACAGAAGTGACTTAGGAGGCCCAAAGTTAATGTTTACTGATTTAAAAAACCCAATGTGCGGTCCATCTATGCAGCAAAATTATCCATCCTAGCATTGAGCTCTGCATCAATTCAATAAGAAACTGTACAGATGTGGACACTTCCACAGCTCCTCAAGCAGAACACTGACACACCCCGGTTAGTCATATACCTGCGAACATAATCCTTTCCTTGTACTTTCTAGGAATTATATTTTTCTTAACCATTCCTCATGAGCATGCGATCACGTCCAGTGTGATTTCTGAAGTCCAGATGTCAGAAAGATGCCGGAGTCTCGGAGCTCCACTAGGAGTGGGCACCATGTACAGGGTGGGCCTTCTATTTTAGAAGTAATGTCGAGGAAGAGCTTCTGTGAGTGCTGCTGCCCATGCTTTATTGTAATGTTCAAAACAAAGTGTGTTTCCTTTAAAAGTCCAACAAGAAGTCCGTCTCACATCTAAATATAAAAACACCGCTAAGAAATATGCCATTAGGAGTGTCCGAAGCCAAGAAAGTCAGAGGGAGAGAGAGTCAGAGAGACAGACAGACAGACTATTCCGAGACTGAGCGACTGGGCGAAGCCCCTTCCCTAGGGTTTAAGATCAAGTTATGAACGCAACATATTGTACCGATTTTCTATGAGATCCTCATTATTGCCTTGTGGAGACTTTGTCTTAGAGCCCTGATTCTGACAGCCCGAATTGTCTTATTTGAGACATGGAAGGAAAAATGGAATTTTGTGACGGATATAATCTAACAGAATGATATTCCCAGACGAACGATCACAACCCTCCCTCCATCCCCAGTGTCCCCAGGCCCTGGTCCAGGGAGGGCGCCTAACTTTTTAATTGTTCAAGGAAAATGACTGACGGAACTTCTCCATGAGGAGCCTCTTCACTTTCATGCAGGTTATTCGGATCCAGCTCGTTTAACCTCTCCAAATGTAGTTAAAGAGGAACCGTCCCCTTCTCCCCCACGCACCGGCGTGCACGGCCTGGGGGAGGGGTGCTGATGTGGAACGCGTCGCAGCAGCGCGCCGGCGCGCCCAGGTCACTGTCGCGCCCGGGACTGGCTGGAATTTTGTCGGGGAAGTGAGCCCAGGGGGTTCCAGCCCACCCATCCCAGGCTCGACGTCCGCGCGCCCCCAGCCCAGCCTCGCCAGCTCACCTGCGTCTGGTAAGGACGCCGGAGCCACGGGCATCCTGGAGAGTGGCGCGCGGCGGTGCCGGGGCGCCCCTTTCTCCTCTCAGATGCCAGCCGGGCCGGGAGGCCCCGCAGTCTCGAGGCTCGGGAGGTCGTTCTCGGGCCTAGGGTCCCGCTTGGGCTCGTCCTGCCACCGCGCTCCACGCCGGGGTCCTGTCCCCTGGCCCCGGGAGCGGATTCCTCAGCCTCTGCCAGCCCCAGTCGGAGCGCAAACTTTTCCAGCGGCCCGCCGGGGCGGGGCCCCGCGCCCCGCCCC
>NW_012149986.1:678032-783854 GCF_000956105.1 Propithecus coquereli | reverse complement strand
GCCCGTCGGCCCCTGTGCCCGGCGGCCTCCAGACCCTGCGCCCGTCGGGCGAACTCCAGGTACAGACCACGGGCGCCCCAGGACCCAGCGGGGACAGGTTCCGACCGGGTCCGCGGGCTGGGCTTGGGCCGGCGCCTGGCCGCACTGACGGCGAGAGTTTGGGTCGATTATTATTAGTAGTATTAATACTGTCATTATCATTATCCTGATCACGACCATTTCCGTTTGGAATGGACTGACTTTTAGGTTAGCGCTTGGCGCCTGGCAGCATTTTTGTTTGGGCTTCCTCTTGCTTTTCCGCCCGGTCCGCCCAGTGCCTGCCTCGTGCGCTCTGCCCCTGGGCGCGCGGAGGCCTCTGCTCGTGCACGGTGCCGCCCTGGGCCGGGACCTGCGCCCTCCCACGCCAGCCGCCCCTCTCAGGCCAGCGGCCCGCAGGTCTCAGGGGACCCGGCCCCCTCCCCGCACCGCTGCTCCGCACCCGGATTTGCCCCTTTTGTGTGAATAAATAAAATAATCCATGCGAAGTCTTCGAACAGAAGAATGCTCAAGGAACTGCCAAATTGTCAATTAGCAATGAAAAGCAAAGGCCACGATTGAGTGAACACAGAAACAACCACAGAAGCTTTGGGGAGCGTGGAGAAAACGGGAGAAAAGGAAGAGGAGGAAAAGGAGACAGCAGGGGAGAGAAGGAGGAGAAGGGAAGGAAGGTGAAACAGGAAGGAGGACCAGAGGCCTGTTACAGATTGTGTGCTCCTGGGCGGGCAGGAGGGGCCGCAGGGGGCCCGGAGGGAGTTGGGGAGTGTGGCGAAAAGGTGTCTGGTTACCTTTTCTCTTCTGCCCTCTTGCCGCCAGAGCTGAGCCCAATGCATCCTTCCCTTGGGGCGGGGAGCACGTGCTGCTTTGTGGTGTGGTTCGAGCGCTGATGGGTGCCTGGTGTATTAAGGCAACAGAGAGGAAGTTGGCAGCACTCCGTCCTCTGTTGAGAAATGCAAGCCCTCACAAGCATGAGCACTGCCCAGAGAAGCTGCAGAGCTCTGCCTGTCTCGGGGGCTCAGGCCCCAGGAGCTGGGGGACCTCCTAGTGTTTTCAGGTGATCCAATTGCCCTCTGCTGCTGTGGAGCCCCTTCAGCACTGCAGCCTTCCAAACTTGCTGAGTGTCTCCTGCACAGCTCTGAGGAGCCATTTCTGTCCCAAGTTGCAAGTGGGACTGAATGTGCCTACATTTGTTTAACTCCTGCAGCATTCAGTCACTTGGCACAGGCAGGACCAATGCGGCGTACTGACCACTGTGTCTGTATATTCCCAAAATGGCCAGTTGATTCATAAACAAATCTGTCCAGTTAGTTGACTCTCACTTTGTATAATTCACTGCTAGGGTCTTGGCTGAAGTTTATTTTGACCCCTGTCCAAGTCTCCATTCATGGAGAAAGTCTGTAACCCTGATATAATAGAGCAACCTTGAAGCCTGATGATGCTTCCAAAAACAGCCTCAGGAATCACACTCCGAAGCCCTGGACAATAATGTGCTCCTTAAACTTAACTGCAGGATTTCCTAAGAGAGAGGCAGGGATTTGACCCACAGCATCACTGAGGTCCCTAAAGATTCTTCATCCCGAGCAGCTCTCCCCACACACAGGCCTCTTGTTGACCCACTAAACCACCCCCCTCTGTTTCCCCCTCCCTGGGCCCTAAAGCTCAGACACTGGACCCTGATGAGGGGCCCCTGTCTCCATATAGAGACCATCTTCTCTCATTTCTTCTTTTTAAAGAAACAGCCCTCTCTAAAATTTCATTGAATAAGTCTCCCCGCCTCTGCATCCCTGGTTCACAAGGGAAAGCAATTTAATAGAAAAATGCCAGCTCATAAATGTGGAAGAAACGGAAGAATTAGGAAATTCCCTTTCTGCAACCCTCGATGAAATAATTCAGTCAGGCAGGGCGCACTGGTGGGTGCTTAACCCTTTGGCGGAAGTGTGTGGACGAACTGGTTCATCACACAGTGCTAACTGGAAAAGGAAAAAGGTTTTCCATTTTCTGTGAAGATGTCTGGCTGTTCGCACCTTAACAAGGGATCAAACTTAAT
Source organism: Propithecus coquereli (assembly GCF_000956105.1). Classification (NCBI taxonomy): domain Eukaryota; kingdom Metazoa; phylum Chordata; class Mammalia; order Primates; family Indriidae; genus Propithecus; species Propithecus coquereli. The sequence goes on along the minus strand of NW_012149986.1, from coordinate 781,771 downwards.
GTCACCAATACTGGCTCAGCCTGGCATTATATGATACAAAGTAAAGCATACAACATCATTGCTGCTGTGCTCCTGCCAGAAATGTTTCCCTTGAATCAATCGCCAAGCCTCTAAACTTTACTTCCAGTTTACAGGAAATAAAAGGGGTGGAGCAAGACGTTAAGTGACACCATGGCAAAGCAACCAGACTAGTCCAGGGTGTGGGATGAGCTGCAGTCAGTTGTCTGATCTCTTAAAAAAAGTTAATGTCATGAAAAAACATGGAGGACAGTGCTAGTGTAAAAACAGCTAAAAAGAAGAAACATAACAAGCATGAACCCAGATTGGCTCCTGGCTGGACAAGTCAGCATGGAAACATTCTGGAGAAATTTCCAAACTGGACAGGATACCGAATGATATTATGCAATTATCATTAAGGTTGTTAGGTGTGATAATAGCACAATGTTTATGTAGGAGAATGGCTTTATTTTTAGGAGATGGCTGCTGAAGTATTTAAGGGTAAAATGTCTTGATATCTAGAACCTATTTTTAAATGGCTCAGCACAAACAGTATGTATACATATGCTGACATGACAAACTGCTAGTAATTTTTGGTTCTGGGTGTGAATTGGGAAATTGTTCCTCTTTTCTATACATTTGAAATTGTTCCATAATGAGAAGTTGGAGAAAAATAAAATGAAATTTTATTTATTTAAAATACTAAAGACTGAAATAAAATATATCTCCACCTCTGTGCTCAAGCTTTCAAATCAAATCTAGGCTTATGGGAATAAAATTGAAAGTTACTATGAGTTACATTGGTATATTTTTCACAATCATGTGGCTTCAATCTTAAATATGATTTGAACAAATAGATTATATATTATAACATATGTAATATAATCTTGCATACTTATTTGCAATTTTAAAAAGGAAATGTATTTACTTTCCCAAAAAGATCAGTGCCTGCAGCCTGGCGAGCAGAACAGAGTGGTTAAAGGACGCCCAGTTTTAGGACTGTCCCTAAGCGAGACCTTCCCGCAGGGCCGGCGTGTGCACATCACAGAAGAGGAGAAAAGCGTGAGTAAATACACCTCCTTTCTTCCTTCCCTCTGCCCTCCCAGCCTCTGCCTTGGGGATCCCGGGTGCCTCCCCCAGTCCTTGGGTGTGTTTAGCTCTTGTCACAGGCTGCAGTAGACAATCAAGATCTCAGTAAACATGCACACGCGCTACCTTTTTGGTTGTCTGAGGTCCCTCCTCAAGCGAGCACTCAGAAAAATGTGCAGGTCAGTGGGTACATGTGAATGAGCTGCAGATCACCAGTCCAGAAATGCGGCAGCAGGGCCTCTAGAGTCCTGGAGGTCCCCAGAGAAGGGGTGTCCCTGGCGGGGGCAGCGTGGATGGGTTAATTGCGCAGAGCAACTTGATATGTGGTCAAACATTATTCTGAGTGTGTCTGTGAGGGTGTTTTGGATGAGATTGACATTTGAATCGGTAGACTGAGGAAAGCAGATCACCCTCCTGTTGGTGGACATCACACAATTGGTTAAAGGCCTGAACAGACCTTTTGTAAAGACAAAAGGCCAAGACTCCCCCTGGTTGCAGAGGATTCTCCTGCTGCCTGTCTTCAGACTGGGGGCACTTCCCGCTTCCACAGCAGCTCTCCGGCCTCTGGACTTGAACTGGGACCCCAGCTCTATGGGTGTTGGGCTTGTCGGCCTCTGTAATTGCACGAGCTAATTCCTTATAATAAATCTCTTTGTGTGTGTATATGTATATCTCCCATTGGTTCTGTTTCTCTGGAGAGCCCTGACTGATCCAATGGCCCCAGGGAAAGGGCAGAACTTTTCACAAATACGGGCCACTGGGACAGAAAGGAGGCCTGGGAAACACAGGGGACTCTGGTCTTGTGGTCACTTCATCTGCAACTCAACAAACATTCCAGAGCCATTTCCTCTCTGCTGGTTTACTCTACACAGAACTTGGAAGAATAACTTTAAAATATTGATCTACAGTGGCTCACGCCTATAGTCCTAGCACAGGAGTGGGGAACCTGCAGCCTTAAGGCCACATGTGGTTTTCTAGGTCCTTAAGTGTGGCCTTTTGACTGAGTCCGAATTTTACAGAACAAATCCTTTTATTTTTATTAATACATTTTTGTTTGTCTTTTATATTTTTATTTTATTTTTAAAATAAACTTATTTAAAATACTAAAGACTAAAATAAGCTCAACAAAATAATCCTCCCAGATTGACCAGCACAATTAGAACATCAGTAAGCCATAAGGGCTAAATTAACGGCTGCTACCCTCATGATTTAGTTCTAACTTCCCCCACCTGGCTGGTGCTGCTACCACATCAGGCTGGTTGGCGAGAGTTTATGGGGGACCAGTATGCCCATCTGTTGTCAGCTTTTGACAACGATACACTGCATTTCTGTTTGAAGTGGAATTTGTGAATAATTGCACAACTAGACAGTACTTTTAAATTCTTAACAGCCCATCATGTTGAAGTAGACCAAAATAATGCTGAAGGAAGAAAACAAATTTTTTAATGAGGATTGGGAATTACAATATTATCTTGTTTCTGCTAAAGATAAGATGATTTGCCTGCTTTGTGATACTGCAACATCAACATTAAGGAAAGCCAATGCTCATCAGCATTACAACACTCATAAGGACCACAAATATTTTAAATTAGAGGGAGAGGCACAAAAGATTGTATTGCAGAAATTAAAAGATGAAAAGCAAAAGCAAACAGAATCCTTTCAAGTAGCAATAAGGCCTGAAAATAATGCCACTGAAGCAACTTATAAAGTAGCTTATGTACTCAAAAAAAAGGGAAGCCATTCAATGATGTAGAAATTGTGAAAGAATGCATCATTGAAGTTGTAGGACGCTTAGACCCTGATAACATTTCAAAGTATAAACAACTGCCTCATTCAAGGAGAACCGTAACCGATCAGCAGCATGAGCCTTCAACTTAACAGAACAACTTCATACAATACTTCAAAAAGAAAATATAAGCTGGAACCCATTCTACTAAGTGAAGTATCCCAAGAATGGAAATATAAGCACCACATATACTCCCATCAAATTGGTCTCACTGATCAACACCTAAGTGCACATATAGGAATAACATTTATCGGGCGTCAGGCAGGTGGGAGGGGGGAGGAGAGGAGGTGCATATATATACATAATGAGTGCGATGTGCACTGTCTGGGGGATGGACATGCTTGAAGCTCTGACGGGGGCAGCGGGCAATGGCAATGTAACCTAAACATTTGTACCCCCATAATATGCAGAAATAAAAATAAAAAATAAAAAAAGAAATATATTATTCAATCGCTTTGGATGAATCAACTGATACTACTGACTCAGCACAGGTTTTATACTTCATTGGGTCATAACAGAAGGTTTTCTTTGCTATGAAGAGTTATTGCTTTGGGCACTCTTGTGAACAGAACATGGAGAATAGATATCTTTAACAAATTTGAAGATAAATGTGAAGTTGGAATGAATTTGGTAAATCCAGTGAGTGTATATACAGATGGTGCACCTTCCAGGACAGGAAGACATGAAGGGTTTATTACACAGATTAAAAAAAGTATTAACAGATCCGAATGCTCGCATGTCTTTTCATTGTATCTTGCATCAGCAAAATCTCTGTGCTAAAGCTACTATTTTAAGAGATACCTTGCAACAAGTTATAGGTACTGTTATCTATATTCAAGCAAATGTAACATGGCATTGTCAATTTCATAACATGCTAAAGTTGGAAGATGAGGTATTCAGTGTGGATTTGCCATATCATTCTAAAGTGCTTTGACTATGGCAGGGACAGGTGTTAGCCAAAATTTTATCTCTTTGAGAAAAGATAGTTAAATTTTATGAAGAACAGAATCAACAATTTATTGGAAGAAGATTTGTATGGGATTGCAGATTTCTATAGGAAATCATGTCAAATCAAAATGAGTTGAATATTTCTTTGCAAGGTAAAACTGAATCTATACATGATATGTGGCAAAAATCCAAGCATTTTGAAAAATCTGTCTGGGTGGCAGAGTGAGACTCTTGTCTCAAAATAAATAAATAAAATATTGACCTGGATGTGGATTTGCAGAATAAAACTTGGCCTTTTGTGCAGTAACCTTGTCTGGACCCAAATGAAGCATTTGACTCGCTGCCGGGACTCTCAAAGGAAGAGTGTTCATTTGGAGACAGAGACGTCTACCAACGCTGAATCTCAACTGTGGCTTCACAGTGATTGTCACCTTGTTTTCATCATGACACCCTCAATGTGTCCCCTGTCTCCATCCTCCTGGTCAGGCAGGAACCATCAGAACTTCCAGGAATTGTTCTTTGCACATTTCATATTTTGTAAGGATGTTTCTGATATTCAGAAATGTAACTAGTGTGTGTGGGGGTGTGTGGTATGTGTGGGGGGCAGCGTGTGTGTGGTATGTGCACATGGCATGTTTGTGTGGTGTGTTGGTGTGCAGAGCGTGTGTGTGTGTGTGTGTGTGTGTGTGTGTGTGTGTGTGTACACCTGCTGGAGAGGGAGGGAATGTGCCTGGCCCTCAACCGAAGATGTACACCTGGACTCTGAGCTCCCTCGTGGTCTCCTCTTGGCTTTTGCTGCTCTGTGCTCCGCCCTCTCCTCCTCCTTTCCTCCACTGTGTCTCACCCAGGCGGAAGCTGAGCTCGCCTCAGGGGCACTGAGCAGCGCAGCTGTGTGGGAAGCACACCCGCACGCCAGGTCGATGGACTTCTGGGGGCCTTAGGTTCTTGTGGATGAAAAGTATTAATACTTTTAATAACTGAAAGGTGAACTCAACCAATCACTGCACTTTTCTGGGTGAAATCCTTCCCCCCAATTCCTTCCCCTTGGCCAACAGAATAGAAATTAACCACCCCGTAGGAAAGTGATCACTCTCTTTTTTTTTTTTAATTTCAGCATATTATGGGGTACAGATGTTTAGGTTATGTGTGTTGCCCTTGGTTCCCTCCCCCCCAAGTCCATGTTTCAAATATGTCCATCCTTCGGGTAGTGCGCATTGCACTCCTTGGATCACTCTCTTTTTTTGTTCAACCATTATGTAGTAGAATGAAACACTCTCAAACTATTTGAAAGTGAGACAAAAATCACCTCGAAAGAACCTACGTCATGCAACAAATTTAAATAAAAAACAAAAAAATGACAATAATCTGCCTTTAGCATATCCACTATCACTCTATCCATCTGAGTTGTGAGGATTTAATGTGCAGATAATCATATGAAGTGAAAGTCTCATGATAAATGGAAAAACGGGTAGGTTTAGCTCTTTTAAACAGAGAAGCACAGTTGGGGAAAGTCCCGGGAGGTATGGTGGGGGCAGAGAAGGAACCCCACTTAGATCCTGCTGCATGTTGGGGACATGCTGGGGTCGCTTCATGCGTCCGTTTGTGAAGAAGAGAGGCATTGCCACGGTTTGCAAATGAGAAGAGGAAAGCGTAGAGAAGGGACCTCAGTCAAGTCCTCCTCTCATAAGTAGAAGAGCCACTGATTCTCAGGAAACCATACCCCCTCTCCTCTCTCTGTCCTGCCCCCAGCCCCTTCCCGGTGACCCTGCTGAGAAGAATGCTGTTTAACCACCACATGAAAGGAACAGGAGCAAATGTGGCCCAAGTTATCTCAGTGAGCAGCTGGCTGGAGACGTTTGCTCAGGGCTGCTCCATCACTACAAATCCAGCATTGCTATCCATAGTGCATTCTTGGAAGGCGTAGGTCAAACTCAGAGTTGGGTACCTGCAGCATCACTTTAGGGTTTGGAAAAAATAAATAAAGTCTTCTGGCATGAGGAATCGGACTTACATTGGGCAGGATGTAGGGTTTTCAGAGGCGGTGGGAACAGACCAAAAGGGAAATGAGAACTCAGGCAGGGGAGGCGGTGAGGGTCTAATGTGTTTGCGCATGCGCCTTTTCAATAAGAGCCTGTGTATTCTGAAAGCAAGACCAGAAAGACAGGTTGGAAGGCACACTGGTGGCTGGAGGCACTCTTGATTCTGTTTTGACAAGGAGGCTTGCCGCAGGCTTGCAGTGAAGCTTGCATCTGAATTTCGCAAACAGGCAGCCCAGACTCTAGCATCACTGATGCTTTGAGTCACCTTAGTCCAAAAAGTGCCCTGGGAAATCATGGTGGGGCAGGCCTTCTGGCCCAGCACTGTCCACTTACAATCTGTTGGTACACCGGTGGGCTGTGCAATTCAACAGAAGTGCCCAGGTGTGTTTAACCATTCATTCACTAGCACGTAGTGATGGGTGGTTATGTACAAACCTGTCTGCAGTCTGCTAAGACTGGCTTGGTGTATTCCTCCCGTGCCCCTGGCTTTTCGAACAAGTGTCTGCAATGTTGTGGAATAACTTTGGTTATTCTTGGCTACCAAGGGTTTACTTGGTGGTGGGAGTGGAGAAAGAGGGCGGAGATGAATGTAAGGAGTAATTGCCGATTTCCTCACTCCTCCAACATCAAAGGGGGTGGATTTTAAGCAAAAAGGACTGAAGGAGTTTTGGTGGGGCAATAAGAACAAATGCCAGCCAACACTGACCCAGTGCGTATGCCTTGTCAGGCACTGTTCAGAGAGCTTCACCCACAGCAACTCACTCCTCAAAACAGCCCTATGAGATCAATACAATATCATCCCATTTGTCAGATGAGAAAACTGAGACACAGAGATCTTCATAAATTTGCGAGTCACAAAGCTGGTACATGGCAGAGCTGTGGTTTGACCCTGGCCACTTGACATACAGTCAGGAGTTTTTTGACCTATTTTTGTTCTGAAAGACATAGGCTGATCTTTGTGTGTGGATGACTAATAACCAGTGTACCTGCGGAGAGGCAGGGGGCCTGGCTGGAGCCTGAGGACAGGGAGGGGAGCAGGATGGATGCCATCGCGGACCCTCAATCTTGCTCCCACATCTACTCTAAGATCTGGACTGTTGTGGGCTGGTTTTGAGGAGACTGGATGAAATCAGCCCAAATCCCCTTTGGACAGCCCCTGCCCCGGCCCACCTGGATACTGCTGTGGGCAGGTCTGTTGGGGTCAGAGGCTCACTTCTTGTCTTGCTTCCCCCATCGCTCCCAGTTACCAAGAAACCATCCACCCTCTGGGCGCCAGCATCTTCTTCTGGAAAATAGGACACTGGACCCGTGGGTACAATGTTGAATATCTGGATATTCAAAAGGACCATAGGAGTTCTATAAGTTTGCACAATATACACGTGAGAAAAATTTCTGCTTCCATATTATTTGAATTGAAACCATGCAAAAACCTTCTTGATTAAAAAGTTTTTACGAAGCTGAGATTAAAGACAAAAAAAGTCTCAAAAATCTAAGCTCTCACCTCAAGAAACTAGAAAAAGAAGAGCAAAATACACCCAAAGGAAGCAGAAGGAGGGACGAAACACAGATAAGAAGAGGAAACTAATTAAACTAAAACAGAAACAAAAATCAATAAAACGAAAGATTGTTCTTTGAAAGGATCAGTAAATTGACAAATTCTCGCAAGACTGACAACAACGAGAGAGAGAGAGAGAGAGAGAGAGAGAGAGAGAGAGAGAAGGCAGAGTTTACCAGTATCAGGAGCGAAACAGGATGTCATTACACGCATGCAGACATCAGGATACTAAGGGCTACTGTGAACAGCTCTGCACACATACATTGGACAGCTCAAATGAGATGGACCAATTCACTGAAAAGCACAAATCACCACAGTTCTCCCAACATGAAGTAAGCAATTTGCATAGCCCTACAACTAGTAAGGAAATGGAATTTATAACTTATAAACTCTCAAAAAATAAAAAAAAGAAATATGAAAACCCAGATTGTTTTACTGAAAATTCTACCAAGCACATAAAGAAGAATTAATACCCCTACACAGTATTTTCAAGAAAAGAAAAGAGGTGGGACACTTCCCAACTCATTTTATGAAGCAAGTATTATCCTTTTTCCAAAACCACACAAAGACAGTACCAAAATAAAAAGTCTACAGATTAATATCCCTCATAAATATAGACATAGAAATTATTAAGAAAATATTAGCAAATATAACCCAACAATATGTAAAAATAATTATATGCCATGACCAAATTGGATTTATTCCAGATATAAAAGGCTGGCTTCATATTCGAAAAAATCAAACAATATAATCCATAATACTAATGGTCTAAATGAGAAAAACCACATGATCATATCGATTTATACAGAAAAAGCACTTAACAAAATCCAAGGCCCATTTATGATAAAACTCTCAGGAAACTAGGAATAGAGTGGTCCTTTCTCAATTTGATAAAGAACACCTGCGAAAACCCACAGCTAACATCATACTCAGTGGTAAAAGACTGAATGTGTTCCTCTGAAATCTGGAAAGAGACAAGAATGTCCTCTCTCACCACTTCTGTTCAACATAATACTGGAAGTTCTAGCTAGCACAAAAAGGAAAGAAAAAGAAATTAAAGGCTTATAGATCAAAAAGGAAGAAATAAAACACTCCCTGTTTTCAGATGACATGATGGTCTACATAGAAAATCCCAAGGCATCTACAACAAACAAACCAAAAAGAAGCAAAATAAACAAACAAAAAACCCCTAGAACTGATAAGCAGGGTTGCAGGATACAAGAACAACACATAAAAATCAATCGTATTTTGATATGCTAGCAATGAACACATGGAAAGTGAAATTAAAAATATAATACCTCTTACGATCATTAAAACAAAATGTAATTCTTAGGTATAAATCCAACGAAACATTCATAGGATCTGTATGCTCAAAAATGCAAAGTGCTGAAAAGAAAAATCAAATATATAAATAAACAGAGATATAAATAAACCATGTTCATGAATTAGAATATTCCTCATAATAAAGGGGTCAACTCTCCCAATTCCATACACAGGTGTAGCACAATTCCTTTAAAAAACCCCAGCAAGATTTTCTGTAGACATAGATAAGATTATTCTAAAATCTATTGAGAAAAAAAGGAACTAGAATATTTTCAAAATGAAGAACAAATAATAGGAATCACTTTACCAGATTCTAATACTTAATACATAGCTACATTAATCAAGACTCTGTGATACTGGCAGAGGCAGAGACCCACAGATCAATGGAACAGAAGAGAGAACCCCAAAATAGCCCCACATAGGTGTGGTCAACAGATTTTTGACAGGGCGGCCAAAGTAATTCAGTGAAAGAATGATAGTCTTGTCAAGAAACAGTGCTGGGGCAATGGGACATCCATAAGCAACAAGAAAAAATGTGCCTTGACCTAAACCTTATACCTAATACAAAAGCAAACTCAAGTGGGTCATGGATTTACATGTAAAGCGTATAACTATAAAACTTTTATAAGATAACACAGGAGACTACCTTTGGGGCCCTGGGCTTGGTGAGGAGTAATTAGATATGACAGCAAGGCATGATTTATAAAAGGAAAACATCAGCAAACAAGACCGCATCGAAATAGAAACTTGCTCTGCAAAAGAACCTGTTAAAAGGGTGAAAAAATAAGCTTTAGACTGAAAGCAAACGTTTGCAAACGACAGATCTGACAAAAGGGCTCGTATCTAGAATATATAAAGAATATATGCAAAACTCAACGGTAAAAAACCCAAATAGACAATGGGGAAAAGATGTGAAGAGGAAATATGGATGGAAAATGGGCACATGACCAGCCATTAGCGAAAGGCAAGTAGGGCCACAATAAAATTTCACTGCAGACCTGTGAGAACAGCTTGAGCAAAAAATATTGAAAATACCAGACATTTGTGAGGGTGCAGAGAAACTGGATCACTCTAGTGGGACAGTAAAATGGCACAGCCTCTGTGGAAGAGAGTTGGACAATTTCCTAAAAAACTCAACATGGAATATCAAACAACCCGCAGTTGTACTCCTGGGCACGCATCCCAGTGGAATTAAAAATAAATTCATCCCAGTGGAATCTGTGGAATGTCCACAGAAAACCTATACATGATCGATCACAGCAGAGTTGCTCGTACTAGCCCCAAACTGGAAACAACCAAAACGTTCTCAACAGGCGGATCATCAAACAGTCGGTGGCACATCTTCCACGGAGCTTCACCCAGCAGTAGAAAGGAGTCACTGTTGATGCACAGCACAGCTTGGCTGGCTCTCGGCATTGTCGTGCTCAGTGAAAAAAGCCAGTCTCTGAAGGTCACCTATCGTGTGATTCCACTTATGCAGCACAAATGGAGATGGAGAGCAGCCTAGTGGTTGGGTGTTTCCAGTGTTTGGCTGGTACAAGTAAGGCGGCTGTGATTGATCACGTATGGGTTTTCTGTGGACATTCCACAGAATCCCACTGGGATGAATTTAGTTTTGACTCCACTGGGATGCGTGCCCAGTGCCAGGGGCTGGTGGCAACAGAGGGGTGGGTGTGAACTTAAAGAGGTAGCATGAGGGAGATTTTTGTGGCAGTGAAATAGCTGTGTGTGTTGATTGCAGTGGTGGTGACATGACTCTGCACGTGATAAATAGCACAGAACTACACATACACACTCTGCACCATGGCAGTTTCCTGGTTTTGATACTGTACTAAAATTATGTAAGGCGTAAGTATCGGAGTAACTGGGATAAGGGTACACGGGACCCTTTGTACTATCCTTATCCTTACAAATTCCCGCAAATTCATAATTATTTCAAAACAAGAAGTTAAAATTTTAAATAATTAAAAATCAGAAAATCCCCCTTTTTGGGTGAAAGATTTAGCAAACGATGTTTCTCTGTTCCACTAGGCGATGTGAAGGGCAAGTGTGCTCTAACAACCATACCCAACTGCTGGAGTGCACCCCCAGTGCACCCCCACCCCCAGTGAGAAGGAGCTGGGTCACTCTCTCACGAGGCCGGCAGGGTGGTGGAAAACTGCACGTAGAAACACCGTGGACTTGGTTTTGAAGCGTGCTGCTCCTAGAGCTTACGGTCTTAACGAGGAATGTTGTTTTCTTAAGTCTCCTCTTTTCAGACAGTGCAGTAGAGCTCATAGAACTAAAAACCTTGAGCCAACAAATCCCTGGATCCCATGACGATGGGGGGAACTGCAGGCCCCTGTGCCCGGAGAGACGTGCTCGGGGCTGGTGGCTGCGTTGGCCGTTCCTGCGTCAAGGAACCAAGCTTGGCTCCCAGGTCCCGGCGGGTTCTCGAGTGGCTCCTTGCCCTTGACTCTGCCTTGCAGACAACCGCATAGTTCCCTGCCGGAGTGTTTACTTTCCCTGAGTTTGTCCACTTGCCTCCTCTTGAGCAGCCTGAGCACTTAAATTTAAAGTCACAATGCTCCAACGCGTTTTGACTCTGCGTTTGTCTCGCTGTTAACCGAGTGCCCTGTGCCTCACTGTGGCTTACTGAGCCTGGGCTCACGCTGTAGCCCCCAGGGCTTTCGTTGACTAGAATCTGCTCTTTATGAATCAAAGTCGATTCCTTCTAGCACAGTGGTCTTTTCTCAGGCGATCATAGAGGATTCTGTCACCTGTGGGCTTCAGACAGCAGGTTAGGACTTGCGGGCAGGAGCTATTTTTGAGTCTATGATTCACTTCTGATTTTATCTGACTTTGCAAGATGCTGAAGCTCCAACTAGCTATCCGGGCCCTTGGGTTGGCTTTCCTCCTTAGAGGTTCCCAGCCCTGAAGCGAAGATCAGAAGCTGCCACGACTTCCGGGCTGAAGGTCTCAGTCATTTCATTTCTCCCCCTGTTGTTTGGCTGGTGAGGGGAGCAGGAGTCAGGAAGGAGGGGAGGGTGGGATGGTGTCGATGGGTTTGTGTGCTGGGTTTGTGGAAGACTGAGGGCATTTCTCCAGAAGAGCTTTTATGTTTCTTAAGTAATAGTCTTATTAGTGTGAACTGCATGTAATTACCATTTTATTGGTGCAAAATGGGGCAGGTGGACATTTCCCACGGTTCCGCCTAACACGTTCCCTTGGTAAACACCTTTCCTCCAGCGCCCTCTCTCTACCAAAACCACACGGGCATCTTTCTCTCTCCCTCCCTGGTCACCTCCTCTCACCCCAGTGCTCCCGTCCTACCACCCCAGTATTTACGGGTTCCCAGGAGCCAGTGATAGTTGACATGTTTGCGAGCGCTGGCACCGCAGACCAGGTGGGACTGTCCTCCGCGGAAGCCGGTGGCAGATTCCTGCCAGACTTCCCGGTGACAGCGAAAGGACGCGGATCCCAGACGACCCTCGGGGAGCCTCCTGCACGGCGGCGTCCCGGCCCGTCCCAGGCACCCTGGCATCGCTCTCCTGCGACGCCGGCCCGGTCTCTCGTATTCAGGCCACGCTGCTCTCCTCGGTTCTGGAGGACGGGCCGCCCGCGAGGCCACCTCGCAGCCTCCTCCTTCATCCGCTTGCCCTCTCCCAAAGGTTTGCTAGGCTGTCTCTTCCCCTGATGTTTCTGGTCCCTGCTTTTTATTGTCCTTTCAGCCTTCAAACGTCATTAATTTACTGCCACTCAAGTGGGATTTCAGGAGGGAGAGCAGATGCGTGTGGTCGATGCAATATATTCGGCCGGGGAGCCCGCTGGGTTTCAAGCACCAGGAAATTGTTCATCCTGAACAATAAAGAAACACACCCCTCACTAGGAACTTCCTCCTCTCCACAGCTGCCGTCCCAGCTCTGGCCTCTCCCTCCTAGAGCACACCGCTCTGCCCGCGCCGAGCTCAGGGTGCCTTCTCTCGCGCTGCGGCCCCAGCCGACTCTGCCGGTGCCGACCCTCCCGCCGGACAGCTGCTCCTCCGTGGTCACCTGTTTATTCTCCATCCGCTGTTCCTGTGCTCTTCTGTGACGCTTGGCTCTCCCCACGCTGGACCGAGGGCCCTCTCCTTTTTATTTCCATAACGGTCAGGCACATACACAATTTAACTCCTCCCAATTTGTGCTTCATTCTGCAGCCAAGGGGGTCTTTTTCAAAATGCCTCTTGATGGCTCTCCAGCTCCAGGGGTAAAGTCCACACTCTTGCACGGCCTGCTTGCCCTGTGTATCCTGGCTCCAGCTGTCTCCACCTTGTCACACCCAAACTCTCTGGGTTCTCTCTTTCCCGCCTTTGGAAACCTCCTTCTCAATACGCTGCCTCCTGCCACAGGGCCTTTGCATATGCTGTCCCCCCAGCTTCAGGGTGTGCCTCCTTCTTCACTTCATTAAATCCCACAAAGGCTTCCAGCTGAAGTGGCCCTTCCTGCAGGAAGCCTTCCTTGATATATCTGATTTACTCCATTTTCCCTCCTGGCCATTGAAGAGACAAATGCACCCCGATTCTCCTTCCCTCAGCTCCGCCCCAATTCTGCATCTGCCTTGAGACCGTGCTTCATTCTTGAGAGAACTTGGATCTCTGCTACACTTGAACAGCACATCCCTGAGGGTTTGCATCATTCAAGCCAGCTTCAGGGCTGAGTGGAAAGCATTTCGCTTCTCCATGTGTAATAAACACAACTTTCATTCACTTTTCTGCCTGCTTTGAAATAATGTAGTTCCTGACCTTTTTGTGTGTGGGGGGGGTAGGGATTTATATGTTTCCAATTATTTATGTGAACTGATCTTTATTTTTAAGATTCACATGATGCACATGTAGGAGAAGTGAACTTTCAGGATGCGGAGACTTTTTTCGGTCTCACCTTGACATGCCACAGCCGCCCCCATGCAGGGACTCGGCACTTAGGAGCCCAGGCAGCTCTCCTGGGAGGTCCTGCAGCCAGGCCTGCTGCTTCCCCAGGGGTGTCAGCAGAGCCCCCAAGGTGGCCAGATGTGCCAGGAGAGCCACAATGCAGAGGAAGAACAAGGTTTCGTTTAATTCACAGACTTCTGAAGCCAAGAGGTTTTTATTCACCAAATTAAAATGTTTGACAGTTGGTTGCTTAATCTAAGTGGCCAGGAGGCAAATCTATGCAGAAGGCAGGGCTCTGGGAAAACAGACAGCCACTTCGGAAGGATCCCAAAACCTGGGGACAGTAGAAATGCAGGCTCAGCAGTTCTGCAGTCCTGAAGCTCAGCAGAATTCTGAGAAAAGGAGAGAGAGAGAAGGAGTGTGTGCGTACACATGTGTGAGCGTGTGCACACGTGCGTATGTGCATGCATGTTAGCGCGCGCGCGCGTGTGTGTGTGTGTGTGTGTGTGTGTGTGTGTGTGTGTGTGTGTAGCCAGGGTCTCAGAACCCGAGAAAGCAGTTTCCTGCAGTCAGAACAGGCTGAGTTTGAAGCAGTTGCCCTGTGGCCTCCCCCGGGCCTCTTGCTGAGCAGTTGTTTCTGGTGTCCAGTGGGTATGACGGCGATTTTTGAATGTTATGCCAATTACCACCTTGGTTTCTAGTATTTTCAACCCATTTTCTGCTATGTTGGAAGAAAATTTCAGGTAGAAATTCTCTATTTTTTTCTCATTGTCAGGCTTATTTGATTTAGATCACAACGAAGCAGGGTGTTTTCTTGGTTAACCTAGCATTTTAAGCATTGCTGCTGTTATTACATCATGCTCACTCAAGGCGAAGATTAGATCCACTCATTCCTCAAGCACATGTTTACATTCTGGTCACTTTTAACTAAATTTTAAACATCAACCTGCTGTGCTGCCAGCGTGCTTTTTGCCATTCACCGTCATGTGGAGAGTAAATTCCACGGCCCTTTAAACAGAAAACAGAACTCAGGGTTTGGGCAATGGAATGCTTCCCGCCCGCCCTTCCCTCCCATCTGTCGTTCATTGATTTCTTTATTCAGTCCATTGGCTGATGTTCACAGTACCAGGCCCAGAACTGGCACTGGGGGACACTGATGACTAGGACCAAGTATCTGTCCTCAAAAAGCCTATAACAGACGAGAGGAGGAGAGGAGGAAGGACCAGGAGACAGACATGGTGGCGACAAGTACGAAAGCTGCTCCCACAGAGGGTGCCGTGTGGCGGCAAAGGCTTCCTGGCAGAGGAGGGCCTGACCTCCAGCTCGCAGAGCCACGCACACCGCACACACCAGGGGAGCAGGGCACTGCAGCCATGCCTGGGAGCCCCAGCCCTCTGGGCATTGCCTGCAGTTAGAAAGGGCTTGTGATCTGTGTGTGTGTGAGTGCATGCGGGTGTGTGTCTCTCTGTGTGTACAGATACACATGGTATGCATGTTTGTTCATGTGTGTGCATACATGTGAGAGCGTGCGGTATGTATATGTTGTATAGTGTGTGTGGTATGGGCTGTGTGTAGTGTGCGTGTGCGGTGTGGGGGGTGCAGGCTACCTGGCGCGTGTGTGTTCTGCCTGGGTGGCAGCATGGGAGGGTCCAGACGCAGGATCTCCGGCCTCTCCTGGAAGTACGGGGCCTCTGCAGGCTTCGCAGCTGGCAGGTGGTGTCCTGCCCAGCTGACCTGAGAGGTCACATGGGCCGGGGACTAGAAGGGAGGAGGCAGGGCTGGCTGGGGCACCAGCTGGGGCATCTGCAGGTTCCTGAGGTGGCACCGTGAGCCTTTGTGCTGCTCGCCCTGAGCGGTGGCACCTGGAAGGGTCAAGAAGGTCCCAAGAGGACACTTTTTTTTAAGGCTGGTGGTCACAGGGAACTTGCTGCATAGATATTGATCGCCTCTCCTTTGGCCTTTATTTAATGTTTGTTTGATGTGTGACAGAATGCCGCCCCTGTGCTGATGCTGTCATGGCATCCTCATTTTCCAGGTGGCTGTGGCCTAAGAAAAGGCCAATTAGGGCCTGATGGGTGTGGAGGAGGCTGGGAAGGGAGGCAGGGGGCTCCCCTGGGCAGAGGGCTGGGAGGGAACTGAGGGAGCAGCGAGATGGCTGAGGCTGCACGGGGCTCCCCAGCCTGGCTCACGTGGAAAGCAGAGGGACTTAGAGCTGGCGGCACCTCCGCCCCACGCCAGCCCGGCTGAACCCCAGTTCCAGGCTGTGTGGGCTGGATCCCCAGGTGATCAGGTTTACAATCAAGCTTGAAAAGCTGGGTCTGCCTGGGTCCCAGTGTGGCCCTGGGATCACCTGTGTCTAGACTGTCCAAAGTGCTACTTAAAGATGCAGAATCTGAGATCTAACACAGCCGAGCGTCCCAGACTACGGGCTGGGCCTGGGAGCCTGCCCGGGAATGCAGTTCACAGGAGATTCCTGGTCACCCCCCGTTGAACCAAATGGCTTGGGCTCCACACAGGGCAAGGGTTCCTGGAAAAGGAAGGAAAGGATACTTGGCTGGCAAGAAAGACAGGGGATCCCCGTAAGCATCATACATGTGGCAGCATGCTCTAGGCCCGGGCTCTAGAGGTACAGTCGTGAAAAGAGCAGGCTCCGCTTTCAGAAATGTTCTGCTCAGTAGGCTAAGGAGGGAGGATCACTTGAGGTCAGGAGTTTGCCATCGGCCCGGGCGATACAGGGAGACCCTGCCTCTAAAAGACAAAGCACGTGAAAGGAGACAGCTTGACGGACATGTACAGTCGCGTGTGCAGAGGCTGCGTGTGCAGTGCGCGTGTGCGTGACACATGTACAGAGCCGGGTGTAAGTGGAAATGACGCGTGTGTGCTGCGTGTGTGTGTGCAGTGCCAAGGCGTGGTGCTGGTATCTCCCCAGAGAGATGATGTCTCAGAACCTGAAGGATGAAACACTGATCAGAGTTCTTGGCTGCAGACAGCATAACCACTTTAGCAAAAAGAAAAAGTGAACGGGTCTTATTATGTTGTATTAGTTGCTTCTAAAAGCTCCGAAGGGAGCAGAGTGTCAGGCTGGGATGCTACCAAGCCGGGAATCAAGTGTCCCTGAGACCACCAGCGACACCCAGAGAGAGGTGCTGGGGAAAGCCACTGCTGCCACCTCTGGCCCTTAGCGCCCTGGACACGGAAGCCCGGACCCCGCCACAGCTTCTCCCCAAGCAGACTGACGTCCCGGGAGCTCAGAGGCCGAGTAGCTGTGGAAGACGCTGGGAGCTGCAAGGAGCCAGCAGCGGCTGGAGTGTGGGCGCAGGTCGGCTCTGGGCCACCTCTTGCCCTTCCCTGGCAAGTCTGGTCAATTCTTTCACTCCGAATATGACTAGGGAGCCTCAGGTTCCCCTCGGGCGCCAGCGTCTGCAGAGGGAGGAGGTGCTGCCCTGCAGCCTACAGGGCAGGAAGGCAGAGGCCCGGCTGACTGCGGGGGAGAGGACCTTCACCCTCTGAGCCGCGGGGACCTGAGCTGGGCCGGCAGGCAGACTGTGCAGGGTGGACAATGCGGTCCTTGCTAATGGAGAATGTTGTCACAATTGTGTCTTGTTTTCTTGCTTTCTATAAACACGTGTATTATCTACCAACATCAAGCATACCTGGAGGCCTGATTTTGTTGGCTGGCACAAGCAATCAGGCAGAAGCAGGCTTGTTAAAGAACAGTCTCTCGCCTCTCCCACGGCAGACAGCACCCAGGAGCTCTCTAGAAATGCAGACTCCCAGGCCCCACCCACCCAGACCTCCTGCACCAGAATCGGCATTTGAAGGAGACCCGCAGGAGTTTCCTGGGTGGGAGGAGCACTGAGCTGGAGCAGCTCTCAGTCCCGCTGCACACAGAATCACCTGGGGACATTTTCACACTCCCCAGGGCCAGGCCACAGCCCTGACCAGGACAACCAGCATGTGGGGAGGCAGCCGTCAACTTCCCCCAGGCGGCCAGGGCCGGGAGCTGCTCCAGGTGCACCTGCTGGGTTCGACTCACCTGAGCCTGCATCTCCGCCTGCCTACGTATCTGTGTTTGGGGCTCAGAAATCAATACCCCAGAATATGGTGCTTTGTACATACTAAACTGCAAAAGCCTCAACTCTGACCACCCCACCCCACCCCACTCCACCCCGCCGGTCTCCCAAAGCATAGGATGAAGTTGTTCTCTGAAGTTCCCATATCTGCCTGCAGTCCAGACCTACCAAAGAAGCACTCACTCTCCTCTGGTCCCTTCCCTGGGTTTTCATTAACTGAACCCATATCCCAGGAAGGAAGAGTAAAGTCTGTCAACAAACCTGAATAGATTTTTGTCACAAACATTGTCTGCTCTGTGGGCCCCGCAGACTTTGTCCCAGACCACCGTGTTCTTTAAGCCCACTGAATTCTCCCCAGCAATCCTTTGTTGCCCCTCAACAGAATTCCTCTCCCTGCCCCATACTGTGCTTGGCCAGGATCCAAGCCGCCTTCTTTCCATTACCTTGAGATGGTATCTGAGCCTCCGTGCCCCGCTGAGGGGCTGGGTCTTCATGCTGAAGGCTCCTGTGCATGCACGTCGCAGAAATCTGTTTACCTTTTCTCCAAGTAACTGCCTTTTGTGGTTGATTTTCCAGCAAACCTTCTGAGGGTAAAGGGGAAGCTTCCCTTTGCCGCTGCAGTTGCTAATCATGGACCTTGCCTGACCTCCATCTCCCATGCCCAGTGGATCTGGAACCTTCCAACCCTGCCCTCCGAGACTCAATACTCTCTGTATCCTCATCTCTCTACTGAGGGTTCCCCTCGCTCTCCTGCTTGTCGTCTGGGTTCTCAACACGGCTGCACCCTGCAATCTCCTGGCACACCATGCCGGGCCACCCACGCCCACAGTATCCATGTATGGGCCCAGACAGTGTCACCTTGTAAGCCCTCCGCCCTCCCCCTTGCTGCCGCCCACCCGCCATGTAGCCGGCCTGCCTCCTCCCCAGGTGAGAGTGCACCACAGATGGTCACGATGGCCGGGTCTGTGCCCTCAACAGCCTTCACCCTGTCTTCCCTGCCACCTGCTGGGTCCATGGCAGAACCTTGATCCTGGTCTAGTCAAACTCCATGCTTGCTTCATTCCTGCCCCACCCCTGCAGCCCAACGCAGGTGGGGAACACTCCAGAATTCTTGCTGACCGGTGCCACTTTACGCCCATGGCCTCACACCCCCATGGACTTGGTGCCACCCTGAGAGGTGACCATGTCATTCATCCCATGCAGACACAATGGCTTTCCATCTTCCCCTCTGTACGCGAAGGCCTTCGTCTTCCCATTGCTGGCAGCTGCCCACCCAGCTCCTTTTTTCTGGGAAAATAGAAGACACCAGGCGGGACTGGTGACACTCCCATGCTGTGTCCACCAACCAACGGGTTCTGTCCCTGTTGCCACCTTCCTCCCTGTTGAAGTGGATGAATTCTCCCAAAGGCCCCGTGGCCAGCTGCACCATGGGCTCCTGCACTGTCCGTGGCCCTGGTTAAGGGCTAGGCTGCTGCCTGTCCCCCCTCAGCGGCATGGTCGCCAGCTCCCTTTTTCTTGGCTGGGTCCTGTCAGCACTCATCACGGGACCATCCTCTGACCACCTGGGGACAGCAGACTCTGCCAAAGTCCCCACACTTCTCCTTGCATCCTCCCTGGAACCTACTGGGGTCAGGTTTTGGTCCCCACTGTCCTGCCAGACTGCCTGACCATTGGAGGGTTAACATGGGCAGCCAGGTCCTGCCTCTGGAGACAGTCTTCATGCACATTGATGGGGCTGCCCTCGCCTGCCTGCCTCCCTCCCAGCTGCTCCTTCCAGACTCCTTGGCCAGATTCACCTGGTTATCCAGCTGCTCAAGCCCTGCAGCCCCCAGGGCTCAGCCTCAAGCTTTCCCTCCTCCATCTCCATCCCTGGGTTTTGAACCCCACCTGTGTCCTATTGAGTGCTACATGGAGACCCCAGCCTCACCCTCCCTGAACTCCAGACTCTACATGTCCAGCAGACACCCCAAACTGAACAACATATGTACATGCATTTGACACACATCTATGACACACAGGTGTGCATGAGCACATGTAAATTCAACACAGGCCTCTCAAACCAACATACATGTTAACTCACTTAGGCACATAGGCTGCATATATAGGTACATGCATGCATCTATTTTGGTCCTAAAAATTCTGCTTACTGAGTAAACAGTGTAGGGATTGTTTTGCTTATTTTATTAAAGTCATCTGTATTTCTAACAATTTTTTTCCTGCGTTTGGTCCTTTGCAGGCATGTGCACTGATGATGACTGTTTCCAAAGCAAAGCACCACGAGCGCTTCTTTGGAGTTAAGACACTTTAAATACACTTTGCTGTTCACTTTCCACGTTCAGGTGCCCGCTTGTCTGCGCCAGAGACACGGTGAGAGATTACAGGGAGAGCAGAAGGCAGACCACACAAACTTATGTTTGAAAAGTGCCTTTTACTTTATGAAATAAAGTGCACGTAAACAGTAAATGAAAAAACAAGCTTCCAGAGCCACCTCAGGGCCAGAACTGGGGAGGGAGGAGCTGCCGGACGCGGAGGACGCAGCCAGAGAGATGAGCACTGGGCCGGCCGCGCACTCCGGGGCAGCAGGCACACGGCAACCGCCCTGCACCCTCGGACCTCTTACCTGAAAACGGCATCCGCAAAGGCCTCTCTGCCCTCTTGTGACATGGAGGACAGCTTACTTTTGTAGCCTCATCTTTAACACAAACATCAGAGGAAGGAGGAAGATTTCACTCAGTGGGGTCCTAACAATGGCTCTCAAATGACAGCTGGGACCAGAGCCCCGAGGAGGCTCCCCAGTGCAGGACTTAGTGCAGCCTCGAGGGTGTGGTGGTCCAGAAAGGACACACAGCATACACGGACTGTGCTACGGGGTACAGCGGTGACGGGACCGGGAGCGATGGCACAGGGCAGAGCCAGCTTGAACAGGATGTCGACGGAGTGCCCAGAACAGGGGCTGCTGGTGGCCCCCGAGGACCCACAGGCGTTAGCTAGAATGTGACGCGCAGGGCCCAGCTGTCCTGATTCGGATTATGGGAAAGCGCATAAACAATGAGCAGGAATGTCCAGCTGGTAGGTGGAGCGTCTGCCCCAGGATGGCCCTACCCTGCAGAACCTCCCGGGAAGCTGCAGGGGAACTCCTGGCTGCAGCCACCTCGGGCAGAGGGAAGGCAGCTTGCCTCCCAGGCTGGACGTGTTGCCAGGAACCAAGGTCAAAAGCTTCCCAGAATGGCCTCCCTGGGGCAGAGTGTGGTCAGCCGCAGTGACTAGGCCAGTTGGTCACACTCCCGGGAGGGACGTCTTTCCTGCAGAGACCGCCAGACATGGAGTGGTGGGCAAGGCCGAGGTCCTCCCCAGGGTCACACTCAGAGCCGAGGCCCACGGGGCGGGTAGGCCTCTGTCTGCCTGGCTGCTGGGACGATGTCATGTTATTGTTAAGGATCATAATATTAATGCTCAAGGAATGCTCAAGACTGTTCCCTGACATTGTGAATACTACTCCTTTTTTAAAATTTAAGTTTTAAAGTACTTAAAATTATATATGAGATCAATGCAATCAGGAAAAATGAATAGCAGAGTAACAAATGACATCAGGGAACCATGGCAGTTCCCATTCTAGCCATCTTTCAAGAATGATCCTCACAGCAAGGACATTTGTAATGCTTAGCATATGCTTGGTAAACAGAAGGTCTATATTCAACCTAATCTGTGGATTCATTACTGAGTTCTCCCTCCTCACTTTAGCTCACTCTCAGAAATGCAGACATATTTTGCAGTGGAACAATTTCTGAGGAGCATTCTCCCCCAACTCCCTTTGCGTGAGGTAGACTACAAAGGGTGTTCATCGAGATAAGAAACTGGACAATTAAGAAACTTCCTACCCGGTTGTGGTGGCATGTGCCTGTAACTCCAGCACCTCAGGAGGCTGAGGTGGAGGATCACTTGAGTCCTGGAGTTCAAGACCAGCTTGGGAAACCGTGAAATCCCCATCCCAATCAAAAGAGAAACCTTTCTGAAGTCAACTCAGCACTTCGTAGTGGTCAGCAATATGAATCCAAGCTCAGAGATCAAGAACAGAGCCCTGAAAATGTGATTAAAGGAAAGACTGATATTTCAGAAGGCCCTAGGGAGATACTTAACCTGTAAGACCAAAGAAGCAACTTGGCACATGACAGTCTATTTGCAGCACTCCAAACTAAAAACGGGTACTGGGTGCTATGGAAGGCCTGCAGGTCTGTCCTCGCAGGCGGCCCATCTGACAGAAGAGCGCAGTGTCGCAAGCGTAGAGTAAGCTGGGCGGGAGGTAGCACGTCCACCGCAGTTAGCACGGGAGACCTTGCATGCTGACTCCATTGAACTTAACCCACAGGAGGGGCCCTTCCCGGGAAGGCCTGAGACTTCCTGCTTCCTACCCCACAGCTGTGATCGGAAGGGAAAAGCATTCTGGTCTCACTCCATCTGGCCAGCTGAAAGACCTCTGTTTGAGCTACGGTTCATCTCTCACTATCGATCAAAGTCCTTTCCGTTTTCTCCTTTGTATTTCAGAAACGGTACCTATAATCCAACTTGATTTTGTAAAACATTTGTCATTGTTAGTACAGGGCCTCGGACTTCTTACCTTGGATTTGATTTTGCTTTTTCCTTAGATTGATTCTGCTTTTGACTAAAGAGATCAATACCAAAGACTTGGAGGGGCTGGTGGGGAAGTTGACCTCTCACTCTCCAGGGCTGATGTGGGGCCACCCCTGCTTGAGGCCTGACCGTGGACAGCGAGGGGGAAGGATTCGCCAGCTAGGTGTGACTGAGCCCCACAGACAAGCGCCGACACACAGGCTTGCTGGATTTGTCCCCCAGCTTTCTGAGGGCCTAACAGACAGACAAAAACCGTACGCATTTATGGTGCACGACATGACGTTTGGCTGTGTGTTTGCATTGTGAAATGGTTAAATCAAGCTAATTAACACATCCAGTCTCCTCACATACTTATCATTCTTTTGTGGTGAGAACATTCAAAACCTACTCTTAGCAGTTTTTGAGTGTGCAATACATTGCTATTAACTACAGGCACCGTGCTGTGCAATAGGTCTCCAGAACCTACTCCTCCTGCCTGATGGCAACTTTGTACCCCTTGACCACATCTCCCCACTTCCCTCATTGCCCGGCCTCTGGTAATAGCACCCTACTTTCTATTGCTATGAGATCAGCTCTTTTGGATTCCACATGTAAGTGAGATCACGTATTTGTCTTTCTGTGCCTGACTTATTTCACTTAACATAATGTCCTCTGGGTTCATCTCTGGTGTCAAAAATGACAAGACTTCCTTCTTTTTTAAGGCCAGATAGTTTTACATTGTGTATGTACCACATTTTCTCTATCCACGTACGCGCCGATGGACACGTAGGCGGATTCCTTATCTTGGCTGTCGTGAATAGTGCTACAATGAGCACGGAAGTGCGGGTATCTCTGTTAGGTACTGATTTCATTTCCTTTACATATATATTCAGAATTGAAATTGCTGGATCATATGGTAGTTCTATCTTTAATTTTTTTGAGAAACGTCCAGACTGCTTTCCATAAAAATGGCTGTGACTAATTTACATTCCCACCAACAGCGTGGAAACGTTCCCTTGTCTCCACGTCCTCGGCAATGCTTGCTATCTTTTGTCTTTTTGATAATAGCCAGTCCAACAGGTGTGATGTAATACCTCATTGTGTTTTTGGCGTCATAGCCAAAAACTGATTGCCCAGACCAATATCAAGAAGCTCTTTCCCTATGTTTTCTTCTAGTAATTTTACCGTTTCAAGTCTTGTGTTTGTCTTTAATCCATTTTCAGTTGATTTTTGTACACATTGTGAGATAAGGGTCCCATTTTATCCTTCTGCATGAGAATATTAAGTTGTACCAATGCCATTTATTGAAGAGACTATTCTTCACATTGGGTGTTCTTGGCACCTTCATTGAAGATTGACTGACTATAAATGTGTGGCTTTATTTCTGGGCTCTTTATTCTGTTTTATTGGTCTACGTGTCTGTCTTTCTGAGAGCACTATGCTATGCTGTTTTGATTACTATAGTGTAGGGGAGAAAAAAACTACCTCTTTCCTTTTAGGATTAAATTGACATAGGAAAGATTAACAGGAGAAAAACGCATACGAGGAGACTTCATCAGGAAATGAAGACCCAAAGAAACAATCACTGATATACTGAATTGGACAAAGAGTTCTAGACTGTAAACATGTGACAAGGCAAAGGGGCCTGGGCCAGGGTAGAGAAGTGACTAGAAAGACCAGCGCTAGTTTAGCAAAGTTTGCTTCTATAGATTTCCTTTGCCTGTAACTTCCCACCCTTGATGATAAGAATGTTTCTTTTCTTTTGGTATAGGGAGGATATCTTTCACATGGGAATTTCATCTCCTGCTTCCCAGAAAAAGAATGAAGGTCAGAGTGATCTTGCACTTGCTGTGTTTTAAGGTGGCTTTAATTCAACATAGGCCAGAGGAGCGTATTTTGGAGTGGCACATTCTCTAGTTTTTCAATATCTTTGTGGTGTATTTTGAAATCAGGAAATGTGATGCCTACAGCTTTGCTCTTTTTGCCCAAGATTGCTTTGGCCATTTGAGGTGTTTTGTGGTTCCACACAAATTTTAGGATATTTTTCTATTTTTATGAAAAATGTTATTGGAATTTTGATAGGGATTGCACTGAATCTGTAGATCACTTTGCATAGTGTCTTCTAAGGTCCGGAACAAGACAAGGATGCCCATTCTCACCACTTCTATTCCATATAGTACTGGAAGTCCTAGCCAGAGTCATTAGGTAAGAAATAGAAATAAAAGGTATCCAAATTGGAAAAAAAGGAAGTAAAATTGTCTCCGTTTGCAGATGACATGATCCTTCATATATAAAATCCTAAAGGTGCCACCAAAAACTTAGAATTAATAAACAAACTCAGTAAAGTTGCAGGATACAAAATCAACATACAAAAATCAGAAGCACTTCTATATACTAACAACAAATTATTTGAAAAAGAAATCAAGAAAATTATCCCATTTACAATAGCAACAAAAAATACTTAGGAATGAATTTAAATAAGGAAGTGAATAATCTGAACACTAAAAACTATATAAAACATTGATGAAAGAAATTGAAGAAGACTTAAGTAAATGAAAAAATATCCCATGTTTGTGGATTGGAAAAATTAATATTGTTAAAACCATTTTTTATTTTTTATTTTTTTGAGACAAAGTCTCACTCTGTTGCCTGGGCTAGAGTACCATGGCGTCAGCCTAGCTCACAGCAACCTCAAACTCCTGGGCTCAAGTGATCCTTCTGCCTCAGCTTCCCAAGTAGCTGGGACCACAGGCATGTGCCACCATGCCCGGCTAATTTTTTTTTCTATGTTTTTAATTGTCCAGCTAATTTCTTTCTATTTTTAGTAGAGACGGGATCTCTCTCTTGCTCAGGCTGGTCTCGAACTCCTGAGCTCAAACGATCCTCCCGCCTCAGCCTCCCGGAGTGCTAGGATTACAGGCATGAGCCACCATGCTGGCCTAAAACCATTTTTTAAAGTGTTAATTACAAGGCATTAATTTCAAATGTGTATATTACAAGAGTAACCATCTCTGGGAGGTAAAACAATTGTGTTTCTAAAACTATACCCTTGAAATTTTAACTGCCCAACTTGTAGTTCTGGGAAAGTGAGGGCTGTGGGGGCCCCCCGCCCCCCTGCCGCCCGGGACGTCCAGGGGTCATCTTTCAGTTGCCCCCAGGCAGTCCATGAGGCCCATTCTGCAGCCAGGCTGGGTCCCTGGGATGTTACAATGTAGCCGG
Source organism: Propithecus coquereli (assembly GCF_000956105.1). Classification (NCBI taxonomy): domain Eukaryota; kingdom Metazoa; phylum Chordata; class Mammalia; order Primates; family Indriidae; genus Propithecus; species Propithecus coquereli. Next base: position 756,246 of record NW_012149986.1, on the reverse strand, counting down.
GGGGCTATTTTCACCAGGCTCAGTTGTAAGGAGCCTGCAAAACTATGCTTACAGTTGAGTTTCAACCCACCAGAGGAAAAGGTGCAAAGAAGAAAAAAGAGTGGCTATGGCAACAAGAATGCCAGATAGAAATATTAAAAGTAACCAAGGGTGACAGACAGTGTTTACGTCTGCACAGGCACATGTCTGTGCCACATGTAGGCTGGTGACGTGTGCGGTGGTGTGCCACGGACGGGCGCCTTTCACCCAAATCACATCAAGTCAGAGCCGCAGCTCTGAGACCTGCAGTCCTCCCACCCTCTTCTTCCACACCTTTCCTCACCCTCTGCAGGGCAACATCTGGCCTCAGCAGAGCCATTATTTTAAGCTGTTGATTCCCAAGGGAGATAGATATTTCGTCCCAGGCAAAGGGAGATTAAAGTCTATTACTGCTCATGACCTGCAGTCATGCACTGCTAGAGCCAGAAGTCACCCTAAGTGTACCCAGCCTTTCTGCCTCATTCCGGCAGGACAATCGTTTATTCCATAATCATTTATCATTGACTGCCTCTCCCTCAGTCCCTCCGTAAGACTGAGATTGCGTAGAGCCTACCAGGGAGGAGCAGACAAAATAGCAATCAAATAAAGGACGACATCAACAAGAGCACATCTGGTCGAGGGAGGATGGTGATAGCAACACCTGCGATGCACTGAATGCTAGCCTTGAGCTTTTTCTGGGTCCCTTCCTCTCCACCTGCCAACCCGTCAATGCTGCAAGAAAACATCGTCATGACACGTGGAGAGTGACCAGGTGGTATCTCTGCTGGGTGGCCAAGGAAAACGTGTCTGGGGATCTGCTTAACTTTGATTGTGACTGACTGGCTGAAAGGTCAAGCTGTGAGAAGATGGGACATGACCGAGTGGTGCAAGCAGAAAGAGAAGCCAGTGCAAAGGTCCTGAGGTAGGACTTAGCCTGGAGTATTCGGGAGGAGTGAGAAAGTCAGTTTGCTCAGAGCGTATGAAGCCAGGGTGAGAAGGGTACAAGCCAAGGTCAGGGACAAACTCTGTAAGCCTTAGCATTAATTTCCTAGGGCTGCTATAACAAATGACCCCAAACTTAGTGGCTAAAACAACACAAATTTATTACTTTGCAGTTCTGCAGATCAGAAGTCTGACACAGGTCTCACCAGGCTAAGATCAAGGTGTTTGCAAGGCTGGGTCCTTTCTGGAGGCCCTGGGCTGCATCTGTTTCCTTGCCTTCTCCAGTCTCTAGAGGACGCCTGCACTGCACGGCTGATGGCCACTTCCTCCACCTCCCTCTTCAAACCAGTCATGGCAGGCTGGTCTTTCTCCTGTTCTCCCCTCCTCTTCCACACAGGGACCACATGGACAATCCAGGAAGCCCATCCTTTTCAAAGTCAGCTGATCAGCAGCCTTAATTCCATCTGCAACCTTTGCCGTGTAAAATACCACATTCACAGGATCTGGGGATTAGGGCATGGGCATCTTGGAGAGGACACTATTCTGTCATTTTTGGCCAAGTAAGGAGTTGGGTTTCGATCCTGTGTGTGGCAGGAAGCCATGGGCCCCTCAGGGAGTTCCTAGTGCCTGCCGGGGCCCCTCTCAGAGGAGCAGCTCCCTGGCACCAGGCCCTCCACGGGGCCTGCCTGAAGCTGCAGCTGCAGCTGCCCACCCTGTGTGCCCCTCAAAATGGGAAAGGGGGCCAGAGTGGCTGCAGTCTACCGTCTAGCTGCTTCTGGCCAAGGCCTCTTCCTGACTTCCTGCATTCCAGACTTCTCCAAGTTATCTGCCAACAGGAGAGAGACATAGTGAAATATCTACCTTTGGGAGCTTTTTAAATCAGAAGAGAAACCAAAATACCTTAGAATTTATTGTGAGTCAGGACGCCTTCGGGTCACAGGAGAGAAACGTGGTTCTGAGATTCCCATCTTTATCTTTGGCCACTCTGTGTCTCATTTGCTTTCCTACTCTATTTAAAAGTCACCCTCAATGTCATTCCTAAATTATTCAGTCATTCATGTTAAGTGACATACTTGCTGTGATCAATATTCTTGTGTAATATCGTACCATATTGTTACAAAGGAGGTGGAGATGCTATCCTATTTAACTGTTTACATAGGCTAGTGTATACAGTGCCAGGAAATCACTGTAGTCACAGTGAATTGTGTAAAGTAGCACAAGTTAGTAAAATTTGCTGCTAAAATTAGAAAATCTTTGCTTTAGGGATAAACTTCATCAGAACTTGAAAATTAGCTCTTTAATAGCTTGCATTCAGGTTACATACAAGACTCTGATTTTGCGGAAGTTGTTAGAGCATTTGACAACTGTGGACCAGGAAGAATTCGGGAAGCTGCTCCCTGTGGAGGGCTCTCTCCAAGGCGTCAGCAGCCTGAGATGGCGTTTTGACCCTGGTTAATGCCTCTGCATTGTTTTCAGGAATGGAAGATAAGCTTCACAGGTTTCGACATCCCTGGAAGCACTGGTTGATGTGCATTTATTGAGCACTGATAGACTGGTCTCTGGGAGGCTGATTAGAACAAGTCTGTGCTGGTCCTGTGCTAAGCAGTGAGTCAGTGGGGTGTCTGGGGACAGGACTCTGCGCAGACGCAGACGCGCAGTGGGTGGGCAGCCTGGGGCACTCGTGGTATCAGACTCTCTGAGGCCTCACAGACGCTGCACCAGAGAGGAGAACTGTGGGGCTGTGCTTTCTTTGCCTGCTGTCTGGGGGCACCCACATCTGGCTGACACCCTCCTCTTTCCCTAACACAAGGGCCAATTCCTGCCCCTGGGAGAAAGGAGGACCAGACCTGGAACCACATACCCTCCAGGGAAGTTCTTTTCCTTCCTTCCTAAGGAGTCAACACAGCACAAGCCTGCCACTCTTCCCACGGAGGTCCAGTAAGTGTCCAGGAAGTCACAACGTAGGTGGGGTTCACATCCCACATTCTCTCTGAAGTGTAGAAAATGACGTGTGATTTCAGGTCCCTAAGGGGGTGGCTAATCCATCAAAGAATCTGAGCTCTGTGTTCCCACTTCCCCCACCTCCCAGGATGAATGTGCGCTGGATGCAAGTGTTGAAACCCACGGTGCCTCTGCCCTCGAGGGCTTCCCTCTGGCTGCCGGCTGTGCCTGCCACTAGCCAGGGTGCATCTCTGCTTTGCAGTGATGGTCTCCGCCTGTGGCATGCTGGCCCGTGGATGCCATGGCTCTGCAGGGTGCCCTGTAGAAGAGCCAGGTGGGCTGAGAGCAAAGCTGAGCATCGCAGGAGTGCGTGAGGCAGCCTGGCGCAGGGCTGCAAGAATGGCAGGCGGCACGGTCCACACAGACAGGGCTGGCTCAGCTGCCTCTGGGCTCTGGAGTGCTGGATGGGAATGTGCACGCTCTCAAATGCAGGCTCTCGGGCTCTGGCTCCAAAATTTCAGTCTCCGGAAGCAGATTTTTATTTTTATTTTAAATTAATATTCCCAGGTGGTCTATGAACAATGCTCTGAGAAGCTCTAGCTTCTCGCATTTTTCTGTGGGGACACAGGAATGGATGTTTAGCTGTGAAATCTCATGCTGGGGGGGGGCTGTGGGGAAACTGAGGGTTGTCCCCCCTCCCCACCCATGCCAGCCTGGTGGGTGGACACCATGGCGGATGAGGAGGGGCCTGTCTGCGGCTCCTGCTCTTTCCTCTGAAAGGCTGGCACTTACAGCCCGGTCTTCCCTTGGGCGGTGCTCTTTCGGGCTCCGGGTGAAGCTGAAAGTGAGGTGGTGCTATCAACGCGCCCTCTGGTCTTCCAGTAGACTCAGATGCTTCCCCGGACCTACAAGGACTGTGATCTTTACAAATCTATCCCGACAGGGGCTGGGCACGGTGGCTCACACCTGCCATCCTAACACTCTGGGAGGCTGGGGTGGGAGGATCACTTGAGGTCAGGAGTTCGAGTCCAGCCTGAGTAAGAGCAAGACCCCGTCTCTACTAAAAACACAAATCTATCCCAACAGGACAGTGGTTCTCAAAGTGTGGTCCCAGGCCCAGCAGCACCAGCACCAGAGAAGTGCAAATTCCCCAGTCCCACCTTAGACCTGCGGAGTCAGGAGCTCTGGGGTGTGGCCCAGCAATCTGCATTTTCGAAAGTTCTCCCAGGGACTCCGATGTGTGGGAACCACTCCGCGAGGAATCATAAGCTCTAAGTCGGTACAGATCAGCTGAGGCAAAATTCAGCACATGCTTCCCAGCACGAGGATCGGTGGCCTTGCTCCATCATCGTTTTGGTGCCCATTTTCCAGGGACACCAGCAGGCATCCCATCTCTCGGTCTCTTTCCAAGTTGGCTTTTCTTCTGCCAGAAACTTTCTCCGACCTCTCTGTCCAAGGCCAGGTTATGACTGCCTTATCTCAGCTTCCCCAGTGTCCTTCTCTGATGGCGGCCCCGGGAGAGCAAATGGTGCACCCCATTGCATGGGCGAGACAAGGGGAGCACCATGAAGGAAAGTGACCAGTGATTCGTGGAGTGTAGGTGGCGCCGGCAAGGGAGCGCACAGCCTCCTGGGCACAGCCAGAGTTCGTTCAGCCATGTGCGCGGGACGCCGGATGTACTAGGAGTAAAAGTTTCTGTTCTGGGAACGGTCTCACCCACCTTTGCGCTTTGCTTATCAGGCGGGTGTGGACCTTGGCGACTAGCTGAGTCTTAAAATAAACTCTGCCCGTGTCTCCAGGGTCAGATTCCAGACGCTGAACGATAACCTGCCAGCACAAGGGAGACAAAAACAAAAGCCTCTCGGAAGCGAGGCTCTGTCTTGGCTGCTGAGCTGGCGCGTTTCCAGAGGGAACGCCTCCCGGCTGCCAGGAACGCAGCGTTCCGCGCCCGGCTCCGCTGCCAACGTGCTCGGGCTCAGAGCAGCATCGGCGTCCCGGGAGCACCCCTCGCATCTGTCCTTTCCTCCTTTCCATAAACTCAGGGACACCGCTCCGGCAAACTTCACTTTACGGAGATGCTAATATTTTTCACTTAATTCTATCTTCCCTTACCCAACCCCCGTCCCCATAAGAGACAGTATCCCAGCCCGCGAGGAGCTGGCTCTCTAGCGATGAAATGATGAAACGTGAGAAAGCAGTACCTAACGCGCAAGCCCCGGGGCTCAGCAGTTCTCCTCTCCAGTCTGTGTTCTAGAGAATGTCTAAGGTGAAGCGGGACACACAGGGGGACCCACAACAGTCATTTTTAAATGCAGAAAGCTAGAAACAAGCTGAAAGCCCATCAGAAGAACTGGATACACAAATGGCAGTATAGTCAAAAAGCAGTAAAAACAAAAAGACTTAGATTTACCTCTAATAATGTGAATAAATCTCTCAAACAAAACGCTTGGGGACAAGAGCAAGTTTGACAACACAATTTATAGCACGTTACAGACACACACAGCAAACACGACGTGCAGCGCCTCCTACTAGGGTTCACGTGCAGTTCTGCATGCCAAATGGCTGGGGTCGAGGGACCCCACACTGGGGACGCCAGTGGCCGCTGCGGGCAAAGAGAGACTGTGCTGGGGAGTGCTCAGGGTCAGTGTTCTGAGACGGTGGGATGTGCATACATGTTTATTTATCATCTGGTATTCACTTTCATAGTTCTAGAACACTTAAGGATGACAAATACGTATAATTACATTGTTATATAGATATAAATGCTAAATCAAAAATAATTAGAAGTCAAAAGAGGCAACATGTGCTACAAGTATTAATTTTTCTACACACATCATGCTTGTTAAATTAACAAAATGTTTGTATCTCAGGAAAATAAAAAAAAACACCTCGCTAGCCTTCGGGCTGGAGTGGCCAGGTGATCGCCGCTGCATCAGGGCGACGTTTGCCTCTGCAGGGCCTCCTGCCCGGGGTCTTCGTCCCTCACATCACCCCCGCACCGCCAGGGCTCCCGCCCCTGTGCAGACCAGCCGGACCTTGCAGTGCGCGGCCCCCCTGACCCTGCGTGTCCTGGCGCAGGTGAGGGCGCAGCGGGCCCGAGGCCTCCCCTCTGCGCAGGGTCTCGTCCTGCGGGCGGCTGCCTGGGGCTCTCAGGGGGAAGGAACAGGAAGTATTTGCTGAGCTCTGTGTGGTTTACCCAGCGTTTTCTCAAGAAAACTATGTTTGACTCCCAGGGAACAATCAAACCCTATTTGAATAAGAGTTTTTATACAATTTTGAGTTTCCCCTCATTCCACTCCCCTCATTTTCTTTAAAAAGCACGGCCTCCCCGAAGAGGACGGGGGATAAAATTTTTATGACCTCCGACCTGTTTTATTCTCCACCACACAATGGAAAAGATTACACAAGGGCTCTTTTCTGGGCACATTGTATTGTTTATCAGCTGCTTTTGTTTGGTCTTGTAAGCTTCTATTTGTGTCTATGGTCTGTCGTCTAACATGATTTTGTTTCAATTTAGTATGTTTTGATAGGAAATAAACATCAAGATATCGGAATAAAGGATCAGCCTGATGACAGGGTCTCGTCACAGTGCTCAGGACCACTGCGTGCTGAGTAAACTCTTGGGTGGGTCCATCGTGACTCCGCCGTGGAGGTGCCAGCCGCGCCCACGCTCGGGCGCAGCCAGCCCCGGCCGGAGGACCAAGAGTCGGGATGCAGTTGCAGGCTCCTCAGCCCCTCAGCCACAGAGCTGCCCGCAGTGAAAGCATCTTTCCTCCAAACGTTTTCCTCTGTGGCGTGTGTGTGTGTGTGTGTGTGTGTGTGTGTGTGTGTGTGTGTGTTTGCAAAAATGGTATATTTTAAGTAACTTTTGCAATCTGCTTTTTCCATTTAATAATAAATTAGCTACCTGTTTCCATGTGATTTTGTGTTCTTCAACATCCATTTTTTATTGTGGTGAAATAGACAAAATGTATCATCGATCATTTTTAAGTGTAGAGTTCAGTGGCATTAAGTACATCCATACAGTGCAAGCGTCGCCACCACCCATCTCCAGAATTCTTTTAAGCTTTCACATCTGAAACCCTACACCCATTAAACCGCAGCTCCTCGTTTCTCTCTCCCCCAGCAGCTGGCAACCACCATTCTATTTGTTCTCTCCGTGAATTTGACTCCTCCAGGTGCCTCCTATGAGTAGACTCCTGTGATATTTGCCTTTTTGTGACTGACTTGTTTCACTCAGCAAAATGTCTTTAAGGTTCATGCCTATCGCAGCATGTGTCAGAACTTCCTTCCTTTATAAGGCTGAATAATATTCCACTGTATTCCACATCTTTCTAAATGATTGTGTAGTATTTCTCTTGCAGATGTGTGGATTGCTTAACTCTTCATTCGTAAATGATTTATTTCCGTTTTTTTGACTATCATAAACAACACAGCAGCGAATGTCTTCATCGCTAAATATTTGCGTGTATATGTGATTTTTGCCCCTTACGGTCCATTCCTAAATGGCAGTGGAACTGCGAGTCAAATGGTGGAAGCACAGCCTTAGTAACCAGGCAGGCACTGAGCTTGCACTTGGGGAAGGCCGCCCCTCCCCTCGCTGGTCTCTGACGCCTGAATTCCTCCTCTGACTATTTGTCCTACTCAAAACAGTTACAGTCACAGCCCTTCTTAAGGAAAAAATGCATCCAAATGGCTGCCACTCTGGACTGAGTTAGAGTACCCATTCTGCTTTCCTCAGCAAGAGAAAGGACTTAGGTTGGAAGGCAACAGAACCAGCGTTTCTGAGCATTTCACATACTGCTGGGCCGTCTCGACAGCCTCTCATCCTCCAGCCCTTGGGAGCCCGCCTTCTATTCATTTAAAGTTTTTATTCTGAGGTAATTTTGGATTTAAAGATGAATTATAAAGATAGTACAGAGATTTCTCCTCTTCACAAATGTTAAACTCTGGCATAACCATGGTATGTTACTCAAAACTAAGAAAATAGTGTTAGGGCTACACTTTAACTAAACTGCAGACTCTCCAGGTGTCATCTGCTTTTTCTACCAATGTCCTCTTTCTGCCCCAGAGTCCAGTCCAAGCTTCCGCGTTGCATTTAGTTGTCATGGCTTCTTCTTCGCCTCAGGTCTGTGACAGTTTTCAGCCTTTCCTTGTAGTCACGACTTCGATGGTTTTAAAGAGAACTGGTCAGGTGTTTGGGAGCAGGTCCCTCTGTCTGAGTTCGTCTGATGTTTTCTCATGGTTACACTGGGATTATGGATTTGGGGGAGAATGTGACAGAGGTGACACGTCCTCACCCCCTCATATTGGGGCATTCGTGATGCCAGATGACGTCCATGGCAACTTGGACCACCTGGTTGAGGAGACGGCTGCCAGCTTCCACCTCTGTGAAGCCACTATTTTTCTTTTTGTTACTCCATTGGTTAGATGGAAGTCACCAAGTCCAGCTCACTCTCAGGGAAGAGAAGTAGAATCCACTGCTGGAGGTGGATCAAAGAATTTGTGGATGTATGACAAAACCACCACAGTAATTAATAAATATCTCGGGGTAGATGCTTTGAGGCAATGCCAACATCCCGTTTCTTCTTCACATTTTACCCACTAATTTCAGCATCCATCCGTGGGCTTTGCCTGCAGCAATCACCACTGTGTGGGTCTAGTCCTTCGTTCCTTCTACATTCATTATTTGGAAAATTTTAAGGAAGATTTGTCCTATTTCCCCAACTACTTATTTTTCAATCGTTTATTTATATCAGTATGTACTCGCAGATATTTATTTTGTTGCTCAATTTGTTCCAACTTTGGCCCACTGGGATATTTTTTAAGGTTGGTTCCTATACTCTTTCAAAATGCCCCCAACTTGTTATTTTGTTGTTGTTGTTCTTTTTTGAAAACTTTAAAAATTTCTGGCGCTACAAGATGTTCCAGGCTCATCCTGTATTTTCCTGCCCCTGTCCCAGAATCAGCCAATTTTCCAGGGAATTGTGGTTCCATTTATTGGAAAGTGGCTTTTAGAAAGTAAGATCTGGGTGCAATGTGATTGTTGCTGCTGGGGGGGGTCACACTTCCAGACCCTCCTGGCAGACAGAGCTCGTGACTAGATTCGCGTGTGTGCGCACTCACCTTGTACAGACACGTAGCTAATTTATCTGGGTGCCTGTCTATAGTAGAACAATCATGGGTTTGTACCAGTGTCTTCGACTTTATTCCATCGTTGGTTTATTGACAGTGTAGTTAGATTTAGAAGAGAGAATGAAAAATATATACTTTTTATGGTTCATGCAAATGATGTTTCTCAAAAAATCCTTTTGTTTCAGACTTGGTTTTCTAAAATCAAGAAAATACTAAACTACAGCAAAAACTCATATGTGTGTTGAAAAGCAGCAGAGATGAGCTTCAGACCCCCAACTCCAGTAAGCAAGACATATTTCTTTCTCTATTTTTTTTTGAAATATGACTGTGAATCTCTCTGTGTTTTCAGGATGGTAGGGAATTGGATCTCCGGCAGTCTTGTAATCTGCTGCTGCCCCAGGTCACACCCGAGGGTGGCCCATGTGATAGGAAGGGCTGCCTAAGCTGCAGTCCATCGTGGAGGCGGCTGGCTTCCTCGCTGGCCTCGCTGAGAGTGGCCCAGTGGACCTGGAAGCTCTCTGCGCCCACACCCCAAGTGGGGTTCTGGAACTGTGGCCAAGGCTGAGAGCCGTGCTGCCTGGGGCCCGCCCTCCGTTCTTTCTCTGGCCTCACCCTGCTCTGGATCCCATCTTTCTATCCCCCTCCCCTTGTCTACTTACTTGTTTAGCCTCTGAGAAATCTCTCCTTTTCCTCGTGTTGCCCACAGAGGCTCTTAGGATAATCCCTGTAATATATTCAGGCCTTAGAAAAACAAAGGTCAGAAAAGAGCCCAGGGCCTGCGATTGCCCCAGTGGCTACTCCAGTGGAGTTGGGAGGAAGAGGAGGCGTGGACCTGTGTCCGCGCTCTCATCTGGCTGGCATCTCCAAGAGCCTCAGCTGGTAAACAGGAGTGTTCGTCATCTCTGGTGGAAATCATTGTGCTTGTGCCCCGCCTTCTTCAACCGGCGACGTGGGCAGCACCGGGTCACAGGACAGTGTGTGATGAGGCAGGAGAACCTCCAATGAAGTAGTGTTTCCAGAGACCCTGGGCCTTGAAGGATGGTCTCCACTCGCACCTGGAAATCCCACCCAGTGCTAATTCCAAATTGTTCCAGGGGATTAAACCACTCCTGGTTTGGTTGCCCAACTCAGCGGCGAGGTAGGGCGCTTTCCTAGGAGGGAAGTCCACTGCTGTTGTCTGGATTGGATTCAGTCTAGTCGTCCTGAAGGAGCTCCTAGAAAGGACAGACGTAGTGGCTACCCTTATGTGGGACCGCGGTCCCACCTGGTTTGGAGCCATACTTCTTTAATGACAGTCCTTTTCTTTGGATTATAAACATTGTATATTCACCATAAAAAAACTGAGAACTACAAAAAGTGTGGTGAAAATTAAAGTCATCTATTGTTCAGTTACCCAAAATAAATGCTGAAATATTTTAAAATTTACCAAACACTGGGAGAAAGTATGACCTGTGGTTCCAGGTTACCTTGGGGACCACCCTACCTGCCTTGAATTCTGTTTCTGCAGCTATGAACTGCCTGGCCTTAGGTAGGTTTCTTAATTCTACCGATTCTCAGTTATCTTGATGTAGCTTGTATTCATTTTCTAGAGATGCTGCAACAAAGTATCACAAATTGGGTAGCTTAAAAGAATAGAAGTTTATTCTCTCACAGTTCTGGAGGCCAGAAGTCTAAATCAAGGTGTTTTCATGGCCCCGTTCCCTCTGGGGGCTCTAGGGGAGAATCCTTTCTTGCCTCTCTCTGAGCTTCTAGTGGCTGTTGGGGATCCTTGAGTGCCCTGCCTTGTGGACTCATCACTCCAATCTCTACCCCCATTTGCACGTGGCCTTTCCCCCATGTGACAGTGTCTAAATTTCTTTCTTCCTATAAGCACACTAGTCATTAGATTAGGACCCACACCCTGATCCAGCATGACCTTATCTTGATTACATCTGTGAAGACTCCATGTCCAAATAAAGTCATATTCACGGGTTCTGTGTAGACATGATTTTGGGGGAACACCAGTCAAACCACAGAGTTGTTGCAAGGAACAAATGAAATGCTGTTTCCCAAGCACTTAGCAGCGTGCATGACAGGACATACAGTAGGTACTCAGTAAATGTTGGTTTTTACTAGTAGTCTGGTTAAATATATCTGTCTCTACACAGCTACCTCTATGTATCCATACTTACATAAAACTTACGCTGGAGGTGGGATGCGAATTGGATCACATGATGCTTATGTATGTGTATATTGTTTAGTACTAATTGGGGTTGTACTTCATAAAGCTTCTGCCTGCTTGTTAGAATAACTGGTGTATTTTTCCTTATGCCATTAAAACGTGACATAAAATAGCAAACCCTTGATTTTTGGCAGCTATTACTTTGCATCGTGTGGATGCGTGATCACTCGTCTGCCCGCCTCCTGCTGTCTGACAGCTAATGTGCTCTGACTCTTCCCGGGAGTCAGTACTTCTGCAATGAACCCCTCTCTGCCAAGCCTCATGCAGGACCCTCACTTGGAGACAGGTATCTGTCCTTGGCCCTCCCCAGAAGGCTCCGCACTTTGCCCATGCCTCTGACCCTGTGTGTTCCACCTCTGTGACATGTGCCTCACCTGAAGGTTTAGATTTATGCCACCTCTCCAGAATTAATTGAAGGTTTCTTTTTAGGTTGGACGGCTACAATTCACACACCTGCCAGGTGGCACAGGAAGTTACTGGAAGTGGGGTTATGTAAAACTTCCCCAGTGGCTGGATTACTGGAAGAAGTCCATTTTACTTCTATATTTTTTCTTTTTCTTTCTTTCTTTGTTTTTTTCTAAGAGGTAGGGTCTTGCTCTGTTGCCCAGGTTAGAGCACAGTGGTGTGATCATAGCTCACTACAGTCTTAATCTCCTGGGCCAAGCAGTCCTCCTGCCTCAGCCTCCCAAAGTGCTGGGTCTACAGGTATGAGCCACTGATCCTGGCCTACTTCTATAAATGTGAGCCTTTTTCTAAAATAAGAAACAAGTATTTACTGAATCTAATCATGGCTAGTATAATTTACCGATGATCCCAAACAGGTTGATTTAAAGAAGATAAGTCCCCTTATTCACTAAAAGCATTTCATGAAATCTAACTGTTATCTAGCCTCTCTTAAAGTCACAACCGCATTTGATGTCTCAAATTCTGCTTGTCTCAGATGTCTCTCCTGCATGTTTGTTCTTGGTCATCAACTGGGGAGAAGTTGCTCTGAGCAGAGGCGTGCCTGGTATTCCCCTGTCCTCTGGGTGTCGGCAGGAGCAGAGAGGCCTCCTGCAGCTCCCTGGGATCACCCTGCTCCTGTGCTTGCGCTGAGTCCCTGCAAGTTCACTCAGAAAAGGTGGGGGTCTCAAGAGAAGCACGGCCCTAGACACCTGCTCTTGGGCAGTGACCCAGGCTGGAGAATCTTCTGGAAACATGCTGCTTCTATAGCACTTTCCTGCAGCTGTTTTCCGATTCTCAATAGAATGGCAACTGGAACACAAATCGCACTTGTATTAGTTTTCCGTTACCGTGTGTGGCGCTCTGACAGGTGTTTGTCCGCGGTTCCTGGCTCATAACTCCCACAGTCCTTGTTACAGTCTTTTGCTATAATGTTGGGTGCACCAGGCCTCAGGAAATGAAATTTCTCTGACTTACCCCCTTTCTGATCATGTGTCATAAGACTCTCATTCCAGGGAGCGCCCCACACCATCTAAAGGCTAATCACATTTCGACACGGTTGTCCACAGAAACCCAAGAGGATTGGGTTCATGAGCTTCGGGTAGCTGAACCCAGCTGACCACGTGGAGGCTTCCGGAGGCGGACACCCTGGGAAGGCGTGGAGGCTCCGTGTCCCTTCCCCGTACCTCACCCCACACGTCTTTTTCTGTATTCTTTGTAATATACTTTATAAGAAACTGGTAAACGTGTTTCCCTAAACTGTGTGAGCCACTCCACGAATTAATCAGACCTAAAGAGGGAGGGGGTCTTAAGAACCCCAACTTCACGCTGGTCAGTCAAAGGTCCAGAGGCCACACAGTGACGGGTGTCTGGGGCAGTTTTGGGACTGAGCCCTCACCCTGCGGGATCTGACCCTATCTCCAGGTGGATAGTGTGAGACTTAAATTAGAGGACACCCAGGTGGTGTCCACTGCTTGGTGTGTGGAGAAAAACCCCACATTTGGTAAGAGAAGTCTTCTGTGTTGATAATTGTTGTGTTGGTGTAAAATTTAAATAAGAAGAAAAAACACAGTTTGAGAGTTTTCCAAAAACACCATATAACAAATTACCATACATACATCTAACAGCTTTTAAAAACACCTAGGGGACTAGGCTTCCGGAATGATGGAGTAAGGAGCACCACAGACCCTTTCACCAACAAAACAATTTAACTGGGGATATTTTAAAAAATCTTTTAGTCTCTGAAAATTATCCTAAGGCTATGCAGCAAATGGAGAAACGTCCAATTAAGAAAATCTACCAATTCTTGGTAAGAGCACTGAGAGTCTATGGCATTCGAGCTATGACCTTCTCTGTTAACCTCTACCCAGGGTGTATATAGCCAAGAAGTCAGGGGCTTCCTGTCCTCCAGATCCTAGTTTGGGGTGACAGTTCCATTCTAGGATGGACAGGCAGTGTCATTTCTCATATCCCCAGCCCCATATTGCAGAAGTTCTATTCCAGGCCAGCACAGCAGAGGGGGCCAGGTGTTTTTTCCTCCACCCAGCTCCCACCTGCAGGGTGACAGGCTGAGTATGCAGGGATCCCAATCACTCCCTGCCTCAGCTCCCCTGTGGGGTGGGAGTGCCATGCTGGGAGAGTCAAGCAGTGAAGACCAGGGGCTTCCCCCACCCCCACCAGGGCCCACGTACAGGGGGGTGTGACTCAGAGAAGCAAGGCCTGGGCACCCAGCTGTGATGCAGTGATGCCACCTAGGGAGGCAGGTAGGCCAGAGGGTAGCTCTGAGCTTTGCTGGAAAAGACTGACTATCTGGAACAGAAATGAAAGAATCCATTCCTGAGGGTGCTGGGGAAAATAGTTTACGTCTTGGTGGATGGAGAGAAATTAAAAGGAGGCCGGTAGCTCTTAGCCACGGCAAAATGAACAGAAGCACAGAAAAATGTGGGCATCACGAAACACACAGACACACAAATACGGGCGGCACCAGAAGGAGAGGAGAATGAGAAAGGAGCGGGAAAAATTTTGAAGGAACAAATGGCTGAAAACTTTCCAAATCTGATCAACAAAACATTTTTTCCATATATACAGGAAGCTCAACAAACTCCAAGTTTGATAAACACAAAGAGATCCACAGTCTCACACACACACACCCAGTAGTCAAAATGCCGAAAGACAACGAGAAAATCTTTCAAGCCACAAGAAAAAAATGAGTCATTATGTACAAGGGAAGCCAAAAAAATTAATAGCTGACTTCTCAGCAGAAGGTGGTGGGATAACATACTTGAAATGCTGAACAAAAAAACCCAGAAAACAAAAAAACCCCAAACAACAATTAAACCAGACATTCATATCCAGCAAAACTATCCCTCAAAAGTAAAGGAGCAATTAAGACATTTCCAGATAAGCAAAAACTGAGAAAATTTATTGTTTGAAGACATGCCTTACAAGAAATAGTAAAGGAAATTCTTTAGGCTGAAAGCAAAAGGCATCAGACAGTAACTCAAATACACATGAAAAAACTGTGTCAGTAGAGGTAACTATTCAGATAATTATAAAAGACAATGAAATGTCATATTTCTTCTTCTTCCATCTTTCAACTGATTTGAAAATCAATTGTATGAAAGTATATATATAACTATATATACCCTCTACCTATCTGTATTTGGGCCTGTAACACATAAAATAAAATATATTTGACAATAACAGCAAAAAGGAGGTGATTGAACAAACTAAAAATGCTAATCTTTCTTATCCAAACATCTTTAAAAGATACACAATTACATAAAGTAACAATTATGGCAATATATTATTCGATTTATAATATTTATAGAGATAACATATTATAGTATATGTTAGGTATGTTATACACATATATAAATTTATGTATATAAATATATACAACATTAATAGCACAGAAAAGGGAACAAGGAATATATAAATCTCACTCTAATTAGGTCTGGTAATACTTTAGAATCAATCTGAAGTACATTATGATACATTAAGATGTATATTATAAGCTCTAGAACAATCACTAAGAAAATAATTTAAAAAACAGTAAAAAAAAAGTCAAGGAGATTAGAATATTATGATATAAAATATTGACTAAATGCAAAGAAAGCAAAGGGGGAATAAAGGAACAGAAAAATGACACATAAAAACCAAAAGTAGAATGCAGATGTATGAAACAGTCAATTAAAGTCAGAGATTGTCCAAGTGGATAAAAAAGACGATGAAATTATGTGCTGTTTACAGGAGACCCACTTTAGATTCAAAAGTACAAATAGACTAAAAGTAAAAGAATGGAAAAATATATAACTTAAAAACAATCAGAGGTGGAATGGCTATGCTAATATAACAAAAAATAGACTTTAAAACACAAGTTAATAGTGATAAAGTGGGACATTATATAAGGATAAAGGAGTCAATCTATCAGGAAGTATAACAATTATAATCATACATGCATCTAACAGCAGAGCTCAAAAACACATGAAGTAAAACTGACAGAATTGAAGGGAAGCATAGACAATTGAACAATAAAAGTAGAGACTTTAATACCCCATTGTCAAAAATGGACAGAACAACTAGACAGATGAGCAACAAAAACATAGAAGACTTGAACAACACTATGAACTAATTAGACCCAAAAGATATATACAGAACATTCCAGCCAACAGCGAGAGGGCACACATTCTTCTCAAGCACACAAAGAGTGCTCTCTAGGATAGAACATGTGCTAGCCCGTATAACAAGCCTCAATAAATTCAAGAGGATGGAAATTATACAAAGTATGTTTTTTGTCCATGATGACCACAATGGAATTAAATTAAAAATCACTAACAGAAGGAAATTTGGCTAATTCATAAATATGTGGAAATTAAACAATATACTCCTAAATAATCAATGGTTCATAGAAGAAAATAACAAGGGAAACTAATAAATTCTTTGAGATGAATGACAATGAAGACATAATATACTAAAACTTACAAGATGTAGCTAAAGTAAAGTTTAGAGGAAAATTTATGTCTATAAATGCCTATATTAAAAAAATAAAAATTTCTAATGAATAATCTAGTATTCTCTTTTAAGACACTAGAAAAAAGAAGAGCAAACTAAAACTAAGGCAAACAGAAGGAAATAAATAATATAGACTAGGAGAAATTAATGAAATAAAGACAACTAAAATAATAAAATCGAGGAAACCAAAGTTGGTTTTTAACAAGAACAACAAAATTGATGTCTTATACCGATCAAGAAAAAAGAGAGAAGACGTAACCTTACAGAAATACAGAGGATTACAATGGAAGATTATGAACGATGTGCTAATAAATTAGCTAACAAAGGAAATGGATAAATACCTAGAAAGATGCGAATTACTGAAACTGACTCAAGAAGAAATAAAATATCTGAGTAGACCTGTAACAAGAAATCAAGTTAGTAATTTAAAAACTTTCCAAAAGAAAAGCCCATGCCCAGATGACTTTACCAGTGAATTCTACCAAACATTTAATGGAGAATTAATACTAATCCTTCACAAATTTCTCCAAAAAGTAGAAGAGGAGGGAACATTTTCAAACTGGTTTTTGAGTCCAGTATTATCCTGATAGTAAAACAAGAAAAAGACATACAAAGAAAAAATACTGCATATCAATATCCCTTATGAATATAGATATAGAAATCCTTAACAAAATATAAGGTATCTTGTATTTTGCAACATATAAATAGTATTATATCAAGACCAAATGGGATTTGTTCTAGGAATTCGAGGTTGGCTTAATCATCCAAAAATCAATTAGTGTAAAGGAATACGTTAATTAAATAAAAAACATAAAACATATGACCATATGAATAGATGCATAAAAATCACTTGACAAAATCTAAAACCTTTTCATAATCAAACCACTCAATGAACAAGAAATAGAAGGGAACTTCCCCAACCCGACAGAGGACATCAGTGAAAAATAGGTCCTTCCCACGCTGAAGGGGAGGGGTCACATGGGGCAAAACAGCCGGAGGATCCCAGAAGCCACCTCAGAATTTTGGCCACCACAACACCCACCTCCCTCTCTGCCCTGACAGATGTTCATTCTGCAGAGACATTTTTTCTTAAACTGAGCAACTTATTTTTAAACATGATTTTCTGCCAGAAACTTCTCAAAGAAGCCAATTTCTCTTTCTCTCTCTTTTTCCTCATTAAGTTCTCCCTCTAGACATTTTAAGCCCTTCAGAACAAGGCAGACTAGCTTTAAAAAGCTGTGGTGTATTCCCTCTGTAACAGCTCACTGAGAATGTATAGAATTTGGAGCATTTTAAAGTGGAGGCAGCCTGCTGAGAGACCAGTGCATTTAAAATTCTAATAGTCGAGGGAGATAAGATGCCTGCAAAGCATTTCCCATTGTGGGCGCCAATAAAAACCTTCCCCCTGCCTCTTAAAGCCTCCTCCTAGTTAATTTAGAACAGTTTTCATGTGGGTTGTTTCATGTGTGTGAAGGCCTGAAGGGATTGTGGGAGTTTCAGGGGAATCACAGAGAACTTTCACTGGGTGCCCTTTCTAACCTCCAATGCTGGCAATGACTTGAGTCCCTAACCCCACAGCTCCTGTCCGGGCTCAATGACCAAGCCCTGTGCACACCTATCCCAGGAGACACACCAGAGTCAGACACACCCTGAAACGGCGGTTTTCGTTGTCTCGACCCACTCCGTGTTTCTTTCTGAGAATGAGCTTAGGCAAACCTCCATCTTAGGGGTGCACGGATGCTCTAGATGCAGCATTGCATACTAGAACAGCATTTGGTGGGGGTAAAAACAAAAGAAAATGCCCTTCTGAAACTCTGCCACCCAGTGCCAGCCGCTTGACAGGAAACAGACCCAGGGCCAGTGAGGCTGCCCTCTGTGGAACTTGGGTGCCGCGGGTGGCTTTTCTTTGTCCTGGGGACCTGGCCCACCACCGCGCTGTCCACAGCAGGAAGACTCTGGGAAAGGCCCGGAATTGGTTTCGGATGTTCCCAGGAGTGATGCTGTCTCTGCGAAGCCATGCCCTTGGGCAGCATGGCCCAGCAGCTGCGAGGGACAGCTGGGAAGCAGGCCATGCTTGTTGCTGGGGACTGTCTGCGGAAAGATCAACTGCACCTGCGCCCGGCAAGGAGCCCGCAGGTCTGTCGGGTGCAGGAGAGACATGGCTGGGGCTGCAAGGCAGTAGTCCAGGCGCCGGGATGTGGGCGTCGGTCACTGGGGCCCCGGAAGACTGGGGTGTGTGCAGTTAGGGACACGGAGGGAGGAAGGCCCGGGGGTGTTCGCAGTCCCGAGAGTGAACCGCCTACCTGAGTGGCTGCACCACCTTCCTGAAAGGACTCTGGTCAGAGTGACGCCCTCCCACAGAGTTCGGCTCAGCTGTCCCTGTCAGATGTCACAAACACCAGAAATGTTTCTAGAGTGGTTTTGCCAGTGGCTGCTTGAGGTGGTGTATCTCAAATGTTTTTAAAAATTCTACTGACCACGATGCCATTGACTGACAACATTGCCTTAAATCTGAGATAAAAGTAAAGGCTGGGTTGATGGAGACCCGAATGAGGCTTTCGTTCCCCTGTGAAGGTGGCGGTTGGTGCCGCTGGGGTCGGTGAGCCGGGGACCCAGGGCCACCCCTACTCCCTGGGGGCTGCGAGAACACGGGGCTTGGGACCCCAGGCAGGGCCTGACCCGGAGGGCCCCTGCGCTCACTGGCCCTGTGTCCCCAGGTTTGACCCCACCTGTGAATAAGACAATAGTGTGAACACTCTTCGCAAACTGAAATACTTCTGGGGCTGGAACACCTGTGGCGCAGCCCCACGCAGGCGGCAGCTGTGGGAGGAGCGAGCCGGGCTGTGGGCGACACCCGCTCCTGCCCCGCATGTTCGGACTCATCCCCGACGCCCCGGGAGCCCCTGCGCGCTGCTTCTTACCGGCCAGGGACCGGAGAAGGGCCCGCGAGGCTGCCCGGCCCGGCTGGAGCTGCCCATTCCTCTGCAGCACGATTGCCACGTGTCAGATTTACCTTTTCTAGTTCTTGTTTTCTGAACCAAAGGGAGGCCCAGACCCCCACTAAGTACCCATCATCAGTTTTCAGTGTTTTCCCAGGGTATCAGCAAATGAGACCCCTTCTTAGGGGGTGTGCAAGCCCCGGAGGCAGTGTGTGTGTCACCCGCCCAGAGCGCAGGCTCTGGGTCCACCCTTGGGCGCGCAGCTCCCACTGGCCTGGCTTGGGCAAGTGGATTAACTGCTCTTGGCTGTTTATGCAGAAAGCACATGCTGTGCTTATTTCTGGTCTTTTGAAAGACATTATTTTCGCAGTGAATCTGTCAAAGGGCTTCTGGCTGTGACTTGGCGTCTCGTGTGGCAGAGGTACGGAAGCCTGTACGAGTGCTCCAGGTGGACGTTGATGAAGCGAACTCCAGGTGTGTGCTTCGGTCTTACGAGCACTGAGGAAGGGGATTTCAGAGACTGAGTCTGGACCCTGGCAAGGTCGAGCTGCTCTCCAAAGGCAGCATGGATGCGCTGGCCTTTGGGACAGCAGTGTTGCTCCCTATCTGATTGCCACATGCACCAGTGACACTGTGCACTCAGAGGATGGCCACCTTGGCCACCCATGAGCACAGGGAAGCCACTGCCCCTGAGTCTACAGCCCTGCAGCCAGCATCCTGCACTGACCAGGACGTGCATGGCTAACCCCTGGCCAGCACACAGCAGAAGACAAATAGATGTGGGAACATAGTCTGGCCTTCGTCTGTGAGGAACGGGGATGTCCTGCTGCAGAGATCCAGGGTTCTGCCCAGATGCCTGAGGGGGAAGAAATCTGTTCTCTGCAAACAACTGAGTAGAGAAAAATAGAAGGAGGTGAAATGTCTGAGGGAGAACAGAAAAGGAGCACGCACGCCTGCTTCGAGCCTCTGCGTGAGCAGATGAGAAACAGGAAGCACTTCAACACCTGGAAACATCTAGGGGCAAAGAGCTTCATCGACCAGAAACTTGCAGATGAAGTGTTCTTTCCCATGCTGTGTGCCGTGAGCCTGGGGTGGCACCAAGGAGCCTGAAAGCCACGCACACACCTGCAAAGAGACGGAATCCGAGCAGCATGGTCCCTGACATTAGTGGCTCTGGGCAGTAGTGAGTGATGCCCTGTGGACGGCATGTCGTAAAACCTCCCCCAGACCAGTGACACTGCACTTTTTAATGTACCGAAATTCTGTCACTGCGTGGACAAAGTGTACATAAGTGTATATACATTTACAATCCAGTGAGGGAGAGCACACAAAAGGACAAAAAAGAAAAAGGAGAAAAAAACATCCTTCTCTGAATTTTAATAATGACTATTTTATTGGAACAAATGCAAATTAAGCGTAAGAATCAAAGAAAAAGGAACAGATAAGAAACTACAAGGAGGGAAAAGGGTCTGAAAGTTAGAGAGAATTAGCAACATAAAGCAAAAGCACACATAGGAAAGAAGAGGAAAAGGGCAATGACAAAAAAGGGCAATGTACTAAGAGACAAGGAAATCCTTTTAGTGCAGCGAAACATTGAAAAAGTCACTCTTTTAAACATCTTCATTTGCGAGATGATCTGGCCACTGGGATTTGAAGCATCTATAACTTTGAGGTATGGTGTGTATAAAAATAATCAGATGAGCCAAATTTAACCATGTTTACTTGAAATAGAATGCCAGCTTTCAGTTCTTCTATTGAGCTAAAGAAAGATGAGCATTCTCATTAGAACCACACTTTATGATCTTAGAATAAGATTGGTAAAAAACATATTATTATGTTTAGCAATTTGGATTCAATTCAAATTGAATTTTTAATTTGGTTTTTAAATTTTCTTATTTAAAAGATGGTCAAATGAGTGTGTGACAAATACAAGGAGATGCGAAAGGGGCGGAGTCCCTGAGCCCGGGGTCTCTGCGGATGGAAACAAGCCCTTTGCTACTGTGGTCTCGTGTGCGGCGCATCTTCAGGACTCTCACCTGTGAGCTGTCTGGACCGTAGGAGTGCAGATAAACCTCGAAGGTCAAGGCTCCAGGCCCATCTGGCAGGAGAAGATTATTTACGTCTCCACCCAGCAAGCTCTTGGGGTTCACTTGCTTTACTGCGGCAGCAGCAGAGAAGGCGGGGATGTGACTGCGCAAATGGTCCCCATAGAGCTTCTGGGTGCACGTGGGGCACATCCTTTCCAGAAGTTTTTAGAGCTTGCATCATTCCCTACCTCCAGGCTGCCCCCTGACCCCACCCTCTGGTTATACAGGTTGAATTGTGTGCCCCCAGAATTCATAGGCTAAAGTCCTAACCTCTAGTGCCTCAGAATTTGACTTCGTCTGGAGCAGAAGGGAAGTCGGGCGGCCCAGTCCTCTGTTTCCTGCAGCTCACACCCCTCTGCCTTTCACGTGTTGTGGATCGCTGTTTGCAGACTGGGAATGGGCAGGCTCCTAGGCTCTCCTCATGCTGACTTAATCAGAAGCCCTAGGTGGCCCCTCAGGTCACCGGGGGATGCTGTCACAATGCCCACTGTGATTAGCACATCTAGGTGGTCCTGGGTGTCTGAGGCCAACCGTCCATGGTCACCTTAGGGATTCAGTGCTAACTTTGCTACTCAAAATGTGGTCCGCAGACCAGCAGCACAGGCATCGCCTGGGAGCCTTTTAGATGTGCAGAATCTCAGCCCCCGCAGACCGACTGAGCGAGACTCTGCATTTTAACAAGATGCCCAGATAGTCACATGAACTGTTCTTAGACCACATGAGGGACTAAGCTCCTAAGCAACCAGTCTCCAGTAAAACCTGGTTTGCTCTAATGAAACACCTGAATTTTAGGGAATCTCTAGGGTCTTGAGGCTAGTTTCTTTCTATAAAAACCATTACCAAATTTTGCTTCTTACTTCTTCTCCTCCTCCTCATCGTCATCAACATCATCATCATCACTCTCTAATTCATACAAAGAAACATCGCAATAGAGTAGATCTTCCAGTTGCAAAGCTGGCTCCAGGGCACGTCTGGTAAGAATTTGCCAGGAATTTAAACCTTCCCATTGGTATTGTCCTTTAGCTAATGGTGGAAGTTCCAAACCTTTCAGATGTGTGTGTGTGTGTGTGTGTGTGTGTGTGTGTAAAAGATTAATTGACACTGTTTAAAAATGTGGCCAATTTGAAACTTTGAATAAACATGTTTCTCTTCCTACCAAAGTGATCAGGCACCCTATCTCTGCCATCTCAGATAATGCACCGTGTCCTCCTCCCACCAGATGCTGCCAGCCAGTTTTCTTCTTCCAGTGGCTGAAGGGGCCGAACTATGAGTGGACCTGGTGGCTGTCTGCCTACAAGGCATGAGCTCAGGCACTCCAAGAATGAATAGCTGCTCCCCAAGACCCCCCACCCCAAGACAATGGAAGTTTCTTCCGTACAGGAGAAGACATTTGACTTCATCATTAGAATGTAGATCCAAAATCAAGGTGGGCCTGTGGCTCGCTGACAGACCCACCCAGGTGCGATAACAGATTCTGGAAAGCAGGGCTGGGTCCCTGGGAACAGGAATAGCAGGATGGGGGCCTCCTGTCAGGGACGGGGAGGTGAGGCCGAGGGGTCAGTTCAGGCTTGCCAGTTCCGTACCTGCTAGAGCATCTGGGCCATTTTTAGACGTGATTTCTCTCCCCCGGTTGTGGGAGGAGCAGTCCTCTCTCGGCAGTGCCTCCCCACTTCCTGCCAGAGTGGTCTGTGGTCAGTCACACACTAGCCGGCCCTTCTTCCTTTACGTGGAACTTCAGCAGCCCCTCTCCCTCCCCCGCCCTGTTTCCTCGTCGATGACACACGTGAGCACACCTGCCGTGGGCTTTGCGGCTGGCAGAACAACTCCAAAGAACGTGTCTGGACTTTTCAAAACACACCATCTTTACTCTAGAATAGAATGGCCCTAGAATTTCCCAGAGATCCAAGCAGACTCCCGGGAGTCTCTTAGCTTTGGACGCCCAGGACTCCGCAGGCTTCTTAGTAGCACAAGAGCAAGGAGAGCAAGAGTGCCGAGGAAGAAACGTGAGAAATAAGTAAAACAAAAATAATGTGAGCAGCCATTTCTAAGAGACGGAATGAGCTCCAGAGATGGCCTGCTCTGTACAGACACATTTTTTAAAAAATTGCTGAGCTTGGCTGTGGGTGTGATCTGTGAAGCCCATGAGCTTCAGTCGTCTCGTCCGTGTAACAGTGATGTTAACACCCTGGGTTTCATCATTTGGTGCCACCACCACCACCACCACCATCATCAGTTCTGCCTCTTCTTCCTCCTTCCTCTCATCTTTCTTCCCCTTCCGACTCTCTCTCAGTCTTTTGTAGGTGTTCCCAAAGAACCGCCTGTGGGCTCTGTTGACTTTCTGTATTGCCTGCGCTCCCGTTTCACTGAGCGCTGCTCTTACCACCGTCGTCCTCCGAGTTTTTGTCATTGAAACTTGCCATTCCTTTTCTAACTTTCTGAGAGGCCTACGTGAATAATTAGCTTCAGTCTTTATTCTCTCTTAATAAATACCTTTCGGGCTCTGATTTTCCCTCTAAACACTGCTGTACTTACACCCCACAAGTCTTGACATGACTTTCCCTGGACAGTCTAAAATATTTTCTAATATTCATTATAGTTTTTTTTTGCCAAATGGGTTAGGTACAAGTGGAGTGCTGAATTTCCAAGTGTTCAGGGATTTTTTTAAAGTTATCTTTCTATTACTAATTTCTAACTTGATTTCGCTGTGGCCGGGGAGCATACAATGTGTGACTTCAGTTCTTTCCATGTGCCTACAGTCTGTGACTCTGACGAGGCCGCGCCACCCCAGAGATGTCGCTTGTCTAGTCACGGTTCCATGTCCTTAGGGGAGCGAAACACTCAAGAACTGAACTGGTAGCTCAAGTTTAAAAAGTGCTGCAGAGACGTCCACATAATAAATGGGATACTCCCCTCCAGGAGGTCAAGCTTAATTTCATTCTCCATCCCCCCGGAGAATGAGAATGGGCTGGACCTACTGACTTGATTCCAAAGAACAGAGAAGGAAAAGGGAAAAGTAGTAAGTTGATTGCAGAGCAATTCAGAAGACCCCACCTTAACCAAGTGATCACAGTTAACATCACCAGCAAAGTGGGTACCACGTACTCCCCGAAATGATGCGTAAGTGAGCATTTCGCTTGCGCGGGATTTGTAAAACGCCGCAATCCCAGCCTGATCTTGAAAACACGACAGGATCTGTTCCCCGATCGGGGAACATTCTGCAGGAGACCTGGCCAGTCTTTCTCAAGGCAGTCATGGCCATGGAAACTGAAAAAAGACTCAGAAACTGTCGCAGACCAAAGGATACTGGAGAGGCATGACACCTCGATGCAGTGTGATGCCCTGGACTGGATCCTGGAACAGAAAGAGGACATGAAGGGGAAAACCGTAGAGCTGAGTAAACTGTGGGCTGCAGTTAATGATGATGGATGATTGTCAGTTTCTTGGCAGTGATAAATGTACCAAGGGAATAAAAGATCTTAACATGGGGAAAACTAGGTGAGGGGTATATCAACCTCTCTGTACTATATTTGCAATTTTTCTGTCAATCTAGCATTATTATAAGATAAATAGCGTTTTAAAAGAAGAAGGAAGAAGATGAGAACTAGAAGCAGAAGCTGTTGCAAACCACACGCTGTAATCTCCTTTTGGGTACTCCTTAGTCCTCAGTTTGGAGTCCTGTTTCTACACCTAAAATCGAAAACTGGGAGCTTGTCACGGGCCAATTCTCCCAAAGAGTATCAAATACACTTACTAACAGACCCTGCGTGAAAAGATTCTCCTTTCACTCTCGTGGATCAGACTCTATCAACATTGAGAGTATGCCATGCTGCCTACAATCTTAGGTGGTGAAATTTAATTAGACCTTTTTTTTTTTTTTTTTTTTTTTTTTTTGCTGATGAAGGAGTACCACTGGCTTTGCTCTCTCTCATCCAAACCAAACCAAAATCTTAAAGTTTAATTCTGTTGATTTTGGAAATTTTTCTCTTTTTATTTGTGCCTGTTCTATTTTTTGTTTCCAGATCTCTGGGCAGCGTGAGGCAGGAGCAGAGCTGCAAATGACCAAGTCCTGTGTATTGGCTGCTGTGTAGACCGTGCTCATAATTCACTTCCATGATTAACATTCTTCCTTTTGTGGGCCTGGGTTCTTTGTGCTCCACTTTAAGTCACCTCCTCATGTATGTCCTAGCAGAACACACAATATCTGATGACTGCTCTGTCCTGGGAAGGCAGACTTGCTCCTGCCTAGAACCAGACCAGCCAATGCCCAGCTGACTCATGGGGCAGATCAGAACCAAGGGAGGAAACACAGAAATGCATGATGGGGTGGGGAAGACAGGAGGGCTTGGCTGTCACCTCGAGTGGCCAGAGGTAGGCGCTGGGGCAGGGGCCTCCATGCAGCTGTGAGCCGGCCCAGGCTGCTTCAGCTGGGATGCTGGGAGCGTGGCTCTCCCCCTGTCTCCACGAGCCTGGGCTTCTCACCCTCAGTGCGGCTTCTCCCCATGGCTTCTCCCTGGGGTCTCTCCAGCAGGGGAACCACACTTCTGACAGGGTGGCTCAGGACATCCCAGAGCTTGTGGCCTGGACTGCTAGGCCTGCCCGGGGTTTATCTCAGAAGCAACATTGCATCATTTCTGCCACATTCCACTGGTTAAAGCAGGTTCCAGGCCCAGCCCAGATTCAAGGACTTGGGGACAACCCAAGGACACGGATCCTGAGAGGGGTGGCCACTGGGGCCACCAGGCCGCCCAGTACTCGTACGTCTGTTTCTATCTTTGCACCGCGTTAGAGCCGACACAGAGCAGGGCGGTCGTTGTTCGGTGCGGGAGGGAAGGCGAATGGATAGCCTGTCTCACTATGTGAGTGTCAGTCCCAGCCTCTGCCCCAAATGCGCTGGGTTTCAGTGGCTTGTTTCCAGGTTGGTCCTTTGGACCTTGGGCCTCATTTTATTGAAGACACAGTTATCCCTGTGGCTGCTTTCCCAGGCAGGCCCACACAAACGGCATTTTGCTGGTCGCTGAGAGGACTGTACCGTCGTTTCCACTATATGGCATGAGAAAAAGGTCTGTGGGCCAGTCTGGAAGCCGACTGCCTCTTTACGGCAGTGTTTATGTGAGAACAGGGCTCCGGGGCTCTGTGTGGGAGGCGGCAGCAGCGCACCTTCCGCAGCAGTGGCCCCCGGCCTGGGCCACCCTGCCTCCACAGCTGCCTGGCCTGTGTGGGCCTCGGGTGCGCACGCTTGGGCTGCGAGTTTGTCTCTGCCTCACACTGCCCGGGCAGGCTTTGATCCTCGCCGTCTGTGTCTACACAGCAGGGAAAGAACAAGGAAACACACATGAAGGGCCGGCTCCCCCAGGCCTCCGCCCTCAGCCTCCCTTCCCACCACGTGGGGCTCTGAGGCCAGAGGCTTGAACGCCCTCAGGTTTCCACCACGTTCAGTTTTGTTCTGTCAAAATACCGCACTGCAAGATAGTGTTTAAAACTTGGCATCACTTTGAACTTTAATCGACCAGTGGAGTCAAAGTTTGAACGTCCAGGGCTTTGTCTCTTGAACCTCAATCACCTTAAGGCTTCCTGTAAGGTATGGAAATTGTCGAACACTGAGGGTTGGCTGTAGGCTTTTGTATTAAAATCAGTCACATATGTAAAAAAGCAGAAGACGCCTACTAACACGTGCACTATGATACACACACATAGGAGTGCTTATGTGGAAATATGATGTTGTTTTAAAATCCACATTTTGTAGCTTTTCCACAAGGAATATGTATTAACATATCATTGTATTTTAAATAAACAGAGATCACTATGGCCTTGAGGCCAGATTCTACCTATGGAAGGATGCAGAGAACCTCTCCCGGTGGCCTTAGGAACAGAGACAGCCCCTCCTCCTCTCCACCATCCACCATCCCGTGCACCTGGCAGCAGCTTTGCCACCTTCAGGGTGACCCCGGCCCGGCCCTCTATACTGGAGATCACAATACCTGCCTTGTCCACGCTAAAGGGTGGCTGTGCGTCTCAAAAGACATTTTATATACTAAAGTGTAAGCTATTTGGGGCAGGCAAAAGATCAGTAAGTAGATTATCCTGCAATTGGCAACTTATCCGAGCCCAAGCAAGATGTGAACTTATCGTTGCTTTTCCTGCAGGCCAAGCGGCCCTCTCTGCCCCCATGTCAGGGAGTTTGTAATTGAGCGGGACAAGGCAATGGATTTCTCATTTCTTTTTGCTTTGGGGACTGCATTTCAAGTCCCACCGTTAATGGGTGATAAGGTACTACTCACCTCTTTCTTTCTGAATAGTTTGGTGGGCTCTTACAAGAGAGTTGACTGAATGACAGGACCAATTTGAAAGGTGGGTGTAGGGGCTCTGGGGAGTCCACATCGCAAAGGCAGGAAATGCAGTTGTGTTGCTTTACATCTTTTCCTGGCCGTACACCAAGGCAGAGAGCTTGGGCACTCCTACAGTATCTGCCCCCTTTCCAACCGCAGCGTGCAGGGTTGCTGGGCACGGAGACCAGCTCTCTGCTGCCCTGGCGGGTGGCTGTGGACCCCTGATGGAAATGTCTCCTGTGGTAGCCTCAGGCACTTTCTGATGAGTCAGCAGGAGAATGTCCTCTGCTCACTTCTTTGTCCCTGCCACCTCCTTTTTGCCATCTTGGGCCAAATTGTTTTTCTTTTCCTCAGGTGTCATTGAGCCCAATGGTGAGTGTAAGATGAATGTGACTCTAAATAACCACAAAACATTCTGGTTATCTAGAGTGAAATTCTAGGAGAGAAACTTTTATTTCGGCATAAAAACTTTGTTTTACTATACCAGGTAAAGGGGTGGTGGGATTGTGAGAATTGTAAGGTGTCACTGGGCCACCAAACCAACCCAGGGCCTTGTATCTTTGATAGATACTTGCAAGCAATATTAGGTTGACATAATGAGGAAGAAACAGAGTTGATGATAGTAAAAACAAAAAACTGTAAAAAAAAAAAAAAAGGCTACAGTTTCAAAAGAACTTTTTCCCCCAGAACACCATGTATCAGATGCCACAGACACGCAGGGAGAATGGGAAGCTTACTTCCAGGAGGGGGTTCCACCGGGGCGGCTGACCCCACGGAGCATGCCAGCCTGAGCCCAGAGCCTGAACTCACTCTCCCCGCAGTGGGCAAAGAGCCATCAGAGTGGTCACCCTGGCTGTGAGCAACAGTGCTCCGAAAAGGACTTTGAGGGAAAGACTTCATTACGTGAACAGTTTGCAAACTGGGAAGATGCAACCAACCTTCAGAGTAAAACAAAGGTGCTTTCCGGAGAACACAGGGAGGGCTACAGTTTTATAGCAAAAAAAAAAGGTCCCCGCCCAAGTTCCCAACCAGATATGCAAGTATGTTTATGCAAATGAAGGATTCAAAATTGCTTAGTTTTGATTTGTCACAGAGCTGAGTTCTGATTGGCTGATGCAGGTGAGCTCTGATTGCTTGGTTCAAGTGAACTCCGAAAGTCCCGGAGTTGAACAGAGCTGTAGGTTTTCTGGGAACTCAGAGTATGTGTGTGACCTCTCGTCAGCAAGTATCTGCTTGGCTCTGCTTTAAATTTAAGCCCAGTTAGCCACTCGGGATCCAGCCCCTCAGCTACTCCTGTGCTCACGCGGTCTAACCTGGAGTAACAGTCTGGACTGAGGGAGGCTACTCATTCGCTATCAGCTGACCTGCTCCTTGCAGAGAAATCACATTGCTCAGGTGGCCTCCTACTCCACCCACCTCCAGACTTGCCAGCTTCACCAGTGAAGTTCACAAGGAAGATGTGATTCTCCTCATCGTACTGAGGAAACCGGTCTGCCCAGAAAACACATCTCACGCCTCCCAGCTCTGTCTGCCTGTTAGCGTGGAAGTAAACACTACAGCGAACTGTCTACCACTATCAAAGTGTCCCCTCTGACAAAGCTAGCTCAGCTGCTCCTCTGCAATGCGAAGAGCCAGGGCTTCACCAAGCCCCAGGGTGCTGAGTCCAGAGGTATTTGCCTGAGACCCAAACCACAGGAACACAGAGCCCACCTGGACCAGCACCAACCTGGAACGCGTCACCTGAGCAGGTTTCCAGGAGAAGTCTCTAAGCCCCTATACCTATGTGGTAGCAGGAACAGTGCCAATCCTAGACCTCAACCTCGTGGCCACAGTTTACAAGGCTACAGTGATTTATCTCCCATAATATATCCTGAAATATTAGATATTAGTCCATAGCCACACTGGTTAAAAGTTGTCATAAGATAGCTATGGATAGATTAAAAAATCTGATTCTGTTTCCTTGGAAAACGTTCCAGTTGTATTGAGAGGCCAGTGGAATAGTAACAGAGCTCAGAGCACTGTGGCGCCCTGAATCCTGAGGAAAAGGGAAAGTGAGGTATCAGGTCCCAGGGCCCTTGGTTTCTACCTGCAAAGCTACAAAGTTGTTTAAAATGAGGGAGATCACTGAGACCCCATGGGAACAAACATAAACTCTATGTCCCATAGATAAGTGAAACCAGATATTCATTTTCTATAGAGGAGGTGGGAGGAAAGAGGTGTGGGGAAGTCAGCGAAGGAAAGAAAGGGGTTTTTTTTATTTGAGGAACTTCCTGAGTAGGAGATGAATGTCCTGAATCATTTTATGAGTGGCAATAATGCCTTGGATTTATAGTGTGGCTTTCTTCTGAAGATCTAAAGACATTTTTTATACCTACTATTTTGTTTCTGTTCACCGCAGCCTGAAAAACAAGACACTGTTGTGAAATAAACATCAAATGCAGAAATCCTGCTAAGGAACAAAACAAAAAGCCCTGAGAACCCTTACAGACCCGCGTGCCCACAGGAAAAGGAGCCGCCCCTCCCGGCTCACTCGCAGTGCGGGGAGGAGGTCTCAGAGGCGGCTCCTAGTTCCCTCGCCCTGCACACCCCTCCCCAGACAAGCTGCTTCCCGGTTTCCATCAGAGGAAGCCCGAGAGCAGGTGTAGGTATACTGTCCGATTCTAGGCATCTTTGTCACTCCTTAAAAAAAAAAAAAAAAGACTCTTTTTTAGAGCAATTTTAGGTGCACAGCAAAATTGAGAGGAAGACACACAGAGTTCCCCTATAAACCCTGCCCCCCCCACACCGACAGCCTCCCTCAGTGTTGCATCCCCCGCCAGGGTGGGCCTTTGTCACAGCTGATGAACCTGCATTGACACATCATTATCACCCGAAGGAAGTCCGTTGTCTACATTAGCATTCGCTCTTCGTGCTGTGTGTGCTGTGGGTTTCGACAAACGTACAAGGACATGCAGTCACCATACAGTATCAGACAGGGTAATTTCACTGCCCTAAAAGTCCTCTATGCTCTGCCTGTTCATTCTCCCCACCCAAGTCCCTGGCGACCACTGCCTCTGTACTGTTCCCCTAGGTTTGCTTTTTCCAGAATGCCCTATAGCTAAACACTATGGAGCTTTGTTTTACATGTGGATATATAATTGCTGCAGCACCATTTATTGAAAAGGCCGTTATTTCTCCATCAAGTTGCCTTTGAACCTTGGTCAAAAATCAGTTGTCTACGTAGTGTGGCTTTATTTCTGGACTCTCTATTCCACTGACTTTTTTCGACCTATATTTTCACCAAAACAACACTATCTTGATCAGTGTAGGCTCATTATAAATCTAGAAATAATGTAGTATTATCCCTTCAAATTTGTTCTTATTTTTAAAAGTTGTTCTGACTATTGTAGGTACTTTGAATTTCTGTATGAATTTTAGATTCAGTTATCAAGTTTTTAAAAAGCCCACTGGAATTTTGATTGGAATTGCAGTGATTCTATAGATAATTTTGTAGAGAATTGACATCTTAACAATACTGAGTCTTCCAATCTATGGACACAGTATATTTCTTCCTTTATTTAGATATTCTTTAATTGTTAACAGAAGTATTATTTTATGTTTTCAGTATGCAGATTACTTTTTCTTTTGATAGATTAATTTATAAGTATCAAATTTTTCTGCTAATGTAAATGGTATTATTTAATTTTCAATTTCCAGTTGTTTGTTGCAAGTATATAGAAATACAATGAATTTCTGTACGTTGATTTTGTATCTTGGAATCTTTTTTTTGCTGTTGAGACAGAGTCTCACTTTGTCACCCCAGCTAGAGTGCAGTGGCATTATCATAGCTTACTGCAGCCTCAAACTCCTGGGCTCAAGCCATCCTGCTGCCTCAGCCTCCTAAGGAGCTGGGACTACAGATGCATGCCATGACTTCTGGCTAATTTTTTCTGTTTTTAATAGAGACAGGTCTCACTCTTGCTCAGGCTGTTCTGGAACTCCTGTGCTCAAGGGATCCTTCCACCTCAGCCTCTCAGAGTGCTAGGATTACAGGCGTGAGCCACTGCGCTCAGCCATAACCTGGAATCTTGCTAACTAACCTTACTTGTTAGTTCTATTAGCTTTTTTTTTTTTTTGGTAGATTTCATTGAATTCCTACCTAGATGGTCATGTCATATGCAAAATAAAAGGTTCTACTTTTTGCTTTCTAATATGAATCCCTTTAATTTTCTTTTCTTCCCTGTTTGTACCAGCTGGAACCTCTAATAAAATGTTGGATAGAAATGTGTTATTTCTAACCTTCAGTAAGAAAGCATTTCATCTACTACCATTAAGTATGATGCCATCTGTGAGTTTTGGTAGATGCCCTTCTAGTCCTTGTTTGCTGAGGGCTTTTGTCTTGAGTGGATGTTGGATTTTATCAAATGCATTTTCTGTATCTATTGCGGTGATGATATTATTTTTCTTTTTTAGTTTGTTAATATGATGAATTATGTTGATTAAGTTCTCAATGTTAAACCAAACTTACATCCCTGTGATATACCCCACTTGGTCATAATGTCTTTTGCTTTTAGTATGTTGTCAGCTAGATTGCTAAAATTTGTTTAGAATTTTTGCATGTTTGTCCGTGAGAAATATTAGTGCGTACTTTCTTTTCTCTAATATCTTTGTCAGGATTTTGGGCCAGGGCAATGATGGCCTTAGAAGGTGTTAGGAAATATTGCTGCCTTTTTAATTTTCTGGAAGAATTTTTGTAGGATCAGAATTCTTTCTTCGTTATATATTTGGTAGAATTTACCAGTGAATCTACCTAATACTGGACTTTGTATGTGTGAGATTTTTAATTACAAATTTAATTTCTTTGATTTCCTTGCTTTTTCATATTTCTTGTGTCCTTAACTTATTATCTGTTGCATCTGTTGTAATAGTCACTTGTCCATTTTTTTTTTTTAATTTTGCTTTAGTAAGAGAGGATTTTTTCCTGAGTGTGTATCCATGATTTGGGTTGAATAGGGGCACTTTGGCTTTGATTCTGGGTGTGTACAGCAGTGCAGTCTCCATATTATTTCTTTGGCTATAAACAGTAGCAGTGGTATCTGTGATTTCCTCAATAGTTTAGGGTGCACTTGTTAGTGGAGGCCATGGGGAAATTTTGCTGGGGATGGAGATATCAGTCCGGTTTGTCCTTGAGTCCTAGTGGTGACAGTGGTGGGCCGAGCATGGCTGTCCTTGGGCCCTAGGGTGGCATACACTGGCATTGGTGTTAATGAGTCCAAGTATGCCAATTCCTGGGCCTCCAGGCAGCTTGCTCAGTTGTAAGTTGTGGCAGCAGTGGGCCAGGTGGGTGGACAGGTCTTCCACGCCCCTGAGCAGCAGGTGTGACATGGGAAATGGCAGTAACAGTGACAGGACAGCCCTCTGGCTCCCAAGCAGTCCATGCTGACGTTGGTAGTGGCTGCAATGGGTTGGGCAGGCCAGTTCCCAGGTCCACAGGTGACACATGCAGGTGGGCGCCAGCTGTGGTGTTGGTGGCAGGTTGGGCAGGCCCACCCTCAGTCCTCCAGAAGGAGTGCTTTAATGCAAACAATCATGGACTGGACTGGGCAGTCCCCAAGCCCCTGGGCAGCATGCTTGGACACAGGGGTAGGAGGGTTGAATGGAACCATATTCAGGTCCCCTAGCAGTGTGTACAGGCACTGGCTGTGGTAGGCAGGGGTGGGGTGATCCCCAGGCCCCTGGCAGAATGCTCAGGTGAGGGCATCCATGGATGTGCTGCAGACCTGCCGCTTGAGCCTCATATGGGTGGCATTGCTTTCAGTGGCAGCAGCTATGTACAGGCAGCTGAGGAAAATGTGCTTTACAAGTGTTTCAGCCTCAGTGGCAGCAACCAACAATAACAATGACTGCAGGAGCGGGAGTTTGTCTTCAGGGCACATGAAAATGCATGGCAGCTTCATTGCTGGGGGCAGTGGGGCCACTGCCAAGGGCTTCACTTCAGCCATGGTGGCAGCAGCCAGCAGAGGTGTTGGCTGCTGGCAGAGGATGTCAGCGGGGCTCCAGTGATGTGGGGAAGCAGGGGCTGTTGTGCCCTGGGTAGAATGCAGTCTGGTGGGTGCTGGGCTCTTGATACAGCTCCTTGCTTAGCGGCTTAGGACTCAAGGTGTGTGGGACCCGATGTGAGCTCCCCGTCTGGATCGATGCCATCGCACAGTCTCCAGGCAGCTCCTTGTGTTAGTCTCAGGGCACATGAGGCTCAAGGGGGTCTCCCACGTCTAGGGTTGCAGGAGTCCATGGTGGGATGTGGACCATTGGGGGTCTCTCGCTTACCCTTTCCCTGCACTGGGGAGTCTCTCCAGGATCCCAGCTTATTCTGGCCAAGCAGGAGGCCTCTCCTCCCTCTCTTTCCTTGATTTAGGTGTTTCCTGTTACTTTTCTGTTGAATGCCAGCGTTCTCTCTTAGATGATCTATTTAAAATGTAATTATCTACTCTGTATTTTAGTTCTTCTTTGTGAAAAAGGTGAGTACCAGATGTCTCCAATCAGCCATCTCCAAGCCCCTCTTTCTAAACAACACAGTTTAAAATAATGCACAGGTCAAAGAAGAACTCTCATGAGAAATTTTGAAATGTTTTGAAGTAAAAATGAAAATACAACTTATCAAAATTTGTGGGAAGCAGCCAAAGCAGTGCTTAGAGGGAAACTTATAGCTTAGAATGCATATATTAGAAAATAAGAAGAATTTTTTTAAAAATCTAAGCTTCCACCTTAGGAAAAAAAGAGCAAGTAAAATACAAAGTAAGCAGAAGAAAATGAATAATAAAATTTAAAGCAGAAATCAATGGAATTAAAAACAGGAAATCAAGTGAAAATCAATAAAACCAAAAGGTGATGTTTTGGTTTTATTGATCTTTGAAAAGAACAATAAAATTGATAAACCCCTAGCCAAGCTAACAAGGAAGAAAAGAGAGCACAAGTGACTAATGTCACAAATGAAAGAGGGGTCATATCTACTGATACTGTGGACATTAAAAGACTATAAAAGAATATTATTAACTATACCCACACATTTGATAACTTAGATGAAATGGACTGATACCCTGAAAGACATCATCTTCTTGAACATGTCCCTGCCAAAATTCAAGTGCTGCCAATGTGATAGTATTAGGAAGTGGGGCCTTTAAGAGATGATTAGGCCATGAGGGGTCCTCCTTCATGAGTGGGATTAAGTGCTCTTATAAAAGGGATTAAAGGAGGGAGTTTGTTCCTTTTTGATTTCCTGCCTTCTGCCATGTAAGAACACAGCATTCCTCCCCTCTGGAGTATACAGTGTTCAAGGCACCATCTTGGAAGAAGAGAACAGACACCAAACTGTCAACAGACACCAAACCCTCAACAGACATGAAACCTGCCAGTGCTTTGATCTGGGACTTCCCAGACTACAGAATCAGAGAAAATTAAATTTCTATTCTTTACAAATTACCCAGTCTATAGTATTCTGTTATAGTAGCACAAAAAGGACTAAGACACTTTCCGAAACCCATAGAAGAAGAAATAGATTATCTAAATAGGTCTATATCTATTCAAGAAATTGAATCAATAATTAATAACCTCCAAGATATAAAGTACCAAGCCCAGATGAGCTCACTGGTGAATTCTACAAAATATTTAAGGAAAAAAATTTACTGATTCTCTGCATTCTCTTCCAGAAGATAGAAGCAGGGAAAATACATCCTAATTCATTCCATGAGACAAGCATTTTCTAAATATTAAAACCATATAAAGACATACAAGAAAGTAAAACTGCAGATTAATATCATCAATGAACATAGATGCAAAAATCCTTGACAAAATATTAGAACATTGGACCCAACAATGTATAAAAAGAATTATATATCATGATCAAGTTGAGTTTATTCCAGGCACGTAAACATAGTTCAATATTTAAAATCAATTAGTGCAATCCATCACATCCACAAGCTGAAGAAGAAAAATCACATGATCATATCAATAGATGCAGAAAAGTATTAGACAAAATCAAACACCCATTTATGATGTAAAAAAAAAACTCTCAGCAAACTAGGGTTAGACAAGAACTTCTTCAACTTGATAAAGATCGTCTGCAACAAAACCGTATAACTCACATCATGCTTAGTGGTGGCAAAGAAGAAGCTTTCCTGCTAAAATCAGGAAAAGGCAAGGACATGCCCTCTCACCACTCCTATTCACCATTATACTGGAAGTCCTAGCTAATACAAT
This sequence comes from Propithecus coquereli, assembly GCF_000956105.1. Lineage (NCBI taxonomy): Eukaryota > Metazoa > Chordata > Mammalia > Primates > Indriidae > Propithecus > Propithecus coquereli. The sequence goes on along the minus strand of NW_012149986.1, from coordinate 720,446 downwards.
AAGACAAGGAAATAAATGGTATATAGGAAATAAAAGATATACAGATAGAGAGAAGCAAGAAATAAAATTATCTTTGTTTACACATGACATGATTGTCTATGCAGAAAATCCCATATAATTGACAAAAATCTTCTGGAATTATAAGTGATTATAGCTAGCTTGTAGGATACCAGGTTAACATACAAAAGTCAGTTGCTTTCCACCAGCAATGGCAATTGAAATTTGAAAATAAAATATCATTTTCCATTAGCTCAAAAAATAAAATACTTAGGTATACATATAACTAAATATGTACAGATCTGTATGAGGGAAACTATAAAACTTTGATGAAAGAAATCAAAGAACTAAATAAATGGCTACATAGTCCATGTTCATGGATGGTAAGATGCAATATTGTCAAGATGTCAGTTCTTCCTAACTTGAGCTGTAGTAATAGATTCAGTGCAATCCCAATAAAAATCCCAGGATTTACTTTTTGGTTATCAGCAAACTCATTGTAAAGTTTTTTCGGAGAGGCAGAAGACTTAACATAGCAAACATACTATTGAAAAAGAAACACAAGTACAGAGAATTGACACTATTCAAGTCTTTCATAAAGCTGTACTAGTCAAGGCAGCGTGTGGCATCGGTGAAGGAGTAGACAAACAGATCAATGGAACAAAATAGAGAGTCAGAAATGAACTCACACAAATTCAGACAGATGATGTTTGACAAAAAGAACAAGATAATTCAATGAAGAGAGGATAGAAAAACAAATGGTCATGGAACAACTGGACATCTATATGCAAAAATGTGATTTTAGACGTAGGCATTTTACCGTGTACCAAAAAACAACTGAAAATGTTTCTAAATGTAAGATCTAAATGTAAAATGCAAAACAATAAAACTCCCAGGGGAAACCACATAGGAGATATTTTAGATGACTTTGAGCTTAGTGATGGCTATTCAGACACAACACCAAAGGCACAATCCATGAAAAAAGAATTGATAAGATGAACCACATTAGGATTAAAAATTTCTGAGTAGCATGAGGGTTACCAGAGGCTGGGAAGGGTAGTGGGGGGAGGAATAAAGGGGCGATGGTTAATGGGTACAGAAATGTAGTTAGATAGTTAGAATGAACAATATTTGATAGCACAGAAGTGACTATAATCAACAATAAGTTACAGTATGCTTTAAATAGCTTAAAGAGTGTTGGAATGTTTCCAACACAAAGAAACGATAAATGCCTGAGATGACAGATGCCCCTGTTACCCCTACTGGATTAATACACGTTGTGTGCCTGTATCAAAACATCGTGTGTGCCCTATAAATATATACAACTATTATGCACCCATAATAATTAAGAATTAAAAATTAGAAAAGAATTCTACAATTAAAAAAGAATTCTACAATTAAAAAAATATTTCCACTTTGTGAAAGACACTATCAAGAGAATGAGAGGACAAGCCACAGACTGGAAGAAGATATTTGCAACGGACATATCTGATAAGGGACTGTTAACCAAAATACACAAAGAACTCTTAAAATTCAACAATAAGAAAATGATCAACTGAATTAAAAAAACAGGCAAAAGATGTGATACACACCTCTCCAAAGAAGATCAAGGTGACCGATGAATGTATGTAAAAATGTTTGACATCATAAGTCATTAGGGGATTGCAAAGTAAAACAATGAGATACCACCACACACCTGTTAGAAAGGCCAAAACTCGAAACATTGATAATACCAAATGCTGGTGAGGATCTGGAGCAACCAGAAGTCATTGCTGGTAGGAATGCAAAGTGGTATAGCCCTTTGGAAGACAGTTTGGCAATTTCTTACAGAACTAAACATACTCTTACCATATGATCCAGCAGTTGTACTTCTTGGTATTTACCTAAGTAAGTTAAAAACTTATGTTCATGTAAAAACTTGCACATGAATGTTTATAGCAGCTTTATTCTTAATTGCCAAAAATTGGAAGTAAACAATGCATTCTTTGGTAGGTGAGTGGACAAACTGTCTGGATGCATCCAGACATGGAATATTATTCAGTGCTAAAAAGAATGAGCTATGAAGCCGTGAAAAGCCATGAAGGAACCTTAAATGCGTGTTACTAAGTGAAAGAAGCCAATCTGAAAAGGCCACGTGCTACATGATTCCAACTATGTGACATTCTGGAAAAGGCAAAACCATGTATGGATACAGTAAAAAAATCAGTGGTTCCAGGGCAGGTGGCGATGAGTAGGGGAGCGTAGAAGATTTCTAAGGCAGTGATATAATGGTGGACACACGTCACTACACATTTGTCTGAACCCACAGAACGTATAAGACCAAGAAAGAACCCAAATGTAAACTACATACTTTGGACAACATGATGTGGTAATGTAGGTTCGTCAGTTGTAACAAATTCACCCTCTGGCGTGTGGGGAAACGGCATAGGAGAGCTCTCTGAACTTCCCACCCAATTTTGCTGTGAACCTAAAACTGCTCTAAAAAATAAAGTCTAGTGATTAAACAAAACTACTAGAAGGCCTTATTGGAGAATTTTTGAAAAATCATTTTGTAACACAGTCTGATCAAACAATTGGAAGCCATAATCAATAACACTGACTATATATAAATTTTAAAAATTACAGCTGTGAAATGAGTTGAGATTATACATTGCATTGCGGTGTTTAGTAGCAAAGGATCACTTCAAACATTAATTCACAGATGTGACATACATAGTTGGTGGAATACTATTTGACTTTAAAAAACAATGAGGAACTGGACTTTGCTTTTTTCACTTACCATACCTTCAAGGTTGTATAAATAGTAAGCAAGGCAGGCTACTATTTGTGTGGAAAATAAGTGGAAGGTGGGAGAGCATGTATGCAGGGTCCCTGACATACGATGATTCAAATTATGATTTTTCAACTTTATTGTGGTGTGAAAGTGACACATATGTACTTTCAGTTCCCATAGAACTCTTCTGTTTTTCATTTTTCGATATAGTATTAAATAAATTGCATGAGGTAATCAACACTTCATTATAAGATAGGCTTTGCATTCAATGACTTTGTCCAACTGTAGGCCAACGTAAGTGTTCTGAGCATGTTTAAGGCAGGCTAGGTCCTGTAGTGTTCAGTAGGTAGGTGTGTTAAGTGCCTTTTTGACTTAAAATATTTTCAATTTACGGTGGGTTTATCGGGACCCAACCCCTTCGTAAGTCTAGGGGCATCTGTTTATATTCGCATGTTTGCATGTAAACACGTGTGCACACACAGGCGCGCCTGTGCTAGCACCGTCCGTAACATTGGCTGCCTCTGGGAAGAACATTGCAGCTGAGCACAGGCGAATCAGGAGACTCCTCTCTAAACACTTTTTTTTCATTCTTAAAATTTCAACCATGAGAATATATTATCCATTCCAAAATATAAATTAAACTTTATAAAATTACATTATACCTCCCAGAGCAAAATGTAAAGCATGCATAGATCGTCTGTGGTTTTGGACTATTTTGCCACTTCTGTCCCTTTATTTCTCAAAATCATGAAGTCTCCTATGTCAGATTAACCGGCACCTGCCTTTTTTGGACCTGCTTTCTTAGCCCCACCTAGAGCACAGGGCGCCCACATTTCAGTGACTGTTACCTGTTTGTGAAGAACGTGTCAGGCAGTGTTTAATTTGCTTGGCTGGTCGTTATTTTAAATTATGTTGGAACTCGCTTCTCATTAACACCTGGTGTGGATCCACCGGTAGTTTTTCTCTTCACACAACCACACATGCACAGTCTTAAACATTGAATTATTTCTAAAGTTATTATCTGGACCCACCCCCCTCCTTTTAACCAATATCTAACACCAATCTTTCTAAGTTAAAACAATTATGTTTTAATGTTCTGTCACCAGTGGTCATTTAATGCAATTACTGTTCGTAAGTTTTCTTAAACGAGAGCTATCAAGATATCAAACAAGGGATATCAAAGTTTAAGATCATTTGCAAAGTAAAGTAATTTTAACTAGCACCTATTAGTGAATCAGAAATCATGTTCAGGGATGGGTGTTCTTTTTAGCTTCCAAATTTGCTAGAATATTTCTTACTTCTAGCTTCTATGGGAGATGCCTTTTTCTATTTACTGATGAGTGTGAGTGTGTTACCTTAATTTTTTTTATGGAGTCCATCATTTTTTGGACTTTGGGGTCAATATGCAGCATTTCTTCGAAGAGGTCTCACTTGTTTTACTTCCTCTAAAGGTTACTATTTCTTGGCTCATACACGTCCGATGCTTGCAGGAAGTACACATTTATGCTTCCAGGGTATGTCTCTTCAGTTGCCTGAAGGTACAAGAATTGCAGAGAAGGAGTGTCATGTAGATGCATTAATTTCTTAATAGAGATCTACCCACTGGCCTGTGAAATACTCATGCTGTGAAAATAGAAATCGGATTTATATCGGTTTTTATTATTAACCCAATATCATTATTCTGAGAATGCTAAAAATGTCTTGGAGTTACTGTTAGTAACTCCATAACTGGAAGGTATTTAGATACATTGTCTGCTATTTATGGACCCATTGGAAGCAGGGAATTGGTTTGAGGTTTTCCAGAGTAAACTTATTCATCTGTGGCAATTAGTGCTACCCAAACTTTTCATAAATAATGGAATTTGCTACTAGAGAATAACTCAAGGAACAAAATAAAATATCAGGATGTCAGCTGTTAAGGCAGATTTTCACTGAGAAAGAAAACCGTCTCCTGATGAATATGATGTAACTACTGAAGTGAGCTTTTGAGGGGTGGTCTTCTTTCATCTGTTTGGTTCTATTCTCTTGTCTTGCAAATGGGAGTCACCTACTGCACACGTGCGCGCGCGCGTATGTGTGTGTGTGTGTGTGTTTGTGTGTGTGTGTTTTACAACGACATGCCAAATGCACATATGTGTGCAGCCAATACCCAGTCAGCACATGGAAAGGTGGCATTATGCCTTCCAGAGTTCTTTCATGTCCTTTTCCAGGGGCCATTCTGATTGCAATGCCTAATGATCAGTTTTTCCAGCTCTCGATTTCATAAAAATCAATTGTAAATTCTGTAGGAAAACTTTTCTGTCCATCTTCTTTTACTTAGCATAATGTTTTTGAGATTCATCTATATTATTGTATTTATCAGTGGTTTGTTCCTTTTAATTGTTGTGAATATAACGTAGTAGTTCATCCATTCTACTGTGGATAGACTTCAGTTGTTTCCAGTTTTGGCTATTGTCGATAAAATTTCCTTCTTATACAGTTTTCTTTGTGGACATATGTTTCCTTTATTTTTTCCTTGGTGGGGGAAGTAATATATCTATGAGTGGAATTCTTGAATCAAAAGAAGAGTTTATGTTTAATTTTATAGGATACTGCTGAACAGTTTTCTACTATGGTTGTATCATTTCACACTCCTTCCAGCAAAATATGGGAGTTGTAGTCGCTTCACATTCTTACCCACACTTGGTATTGTCAGTCTTTTTAATTTTGTCCACTCTAGTGGGTTTGCAGTGTTGTGCTGGTCAAATGACTTTTCATGTGTTTATTGGCCACTCACATACATAGTTTCTTAGTTGAAAGTTACAATTTCAATTAAAGTCACATACCCTTGCTTCTGGGAAACAAAAGATAAAATTATTTCTTGATTCTTTTTCCTCCAGTCTTAAAAAATGTAAGTAATAAGAGAGAATGAGTTTCACTTTATTAGGCAAAGCAAATGCCAACAAATTGGCAAAATGCGCTGAAAATACTATGAGATATTTGCTCTTCCATTTTGATTCTCTGTCCCTCAATTTGGGTGCTGTAATCCTTGTGGTGGTGTTTCCCTAATAAATCAGAGACTTAAACTCTTCTTCATGACTTTTAAGATTTAATTTCCTGTTATGCATATCTCTTTGAGTTTTGCCAAAATACTTGGATATCAAATATATTCAACAAATTTTGGTCAAGGTATTGCTGAATTAAAAGGGGCCAAATTCTTAATCCTACAGAGACTTTATTATAGTATAACGTGCATATCCATATACGCAAATAATGAGTGTTCAGTCAAATGAAGTGAACACATGCAAGTCAAGATGTAGCCACTTTTGAAACGTGAGAAAACTCCTCAGGGCTTCCTCTCAATCATTACCACCAAAAAGATGACCATTATTCTGATTTTTCATTAAGATGGATTGGTTTCACTTGTTTCTCAATGTTTAATAAATGAGATTATACAAGGTAGACTCTGGTGACTGGTTTGTTCCCACCGCACTGTGTTTGTGAGATTGATACTGCTGTAGGATCCCCTCTGCTCTTTGCCTTTTATATTAATTTTAGAATCAACTTGTCAAATTCCCCAAAAACTCTCTCTGGAATGTTGATTGAGGTTGCACTAAATTTTGCATGTTGGGCTTAACAATTTTCTGACTTCCATCATCAAATATGATCTTTTCTTTCAGTTACTTTTGTCTTCTTTAATTGCTCTTGAACATAATCTATAGTTAATCATGTAATGGTCTTGCACATTGTTTAGTAGATTTATTCCTAGGTATTGGATGTTTTTCTGACACTTTTATACATGGTATTAGTATTAAAATTTTATTATCTAATAGTTTGTGGCTAATACATAGAAATACCATTAATTGTTGGATATTGGCTTTTTATCTAGTGACTTTGCTAATGTCACTTATTTTCCTAGTAGGTTATCCGTAGATTTTGTGGCCTTTCTACATGTATGATCTTACGAATAAACACAATTCAATTTCGTGGTTAGGTTTTAATGGATATTTTACGTCTTAACTTCAATGATTAGATGACTGCTAATTTAGAACTATCTGTTGAGGTAATGGAGTTGGGATGGAGATTTATGACTTCATGGATTATTCAGTCACTAAAAATGATGGTTTTGAAGACAACACAATAGCATGAAAATGCATGGAATATACTGTTAAGTGATGTAGGATACAGAAGTGTATGTACAGCTTAATTACAGTAATTATTAAAGTATGTCATGTGTATGCATGCATATTTGTGCTTGAAAACTTACATAGCCTTTGACTCAACATTACACTTCTAAAAATTTGATTTAAGATCATTTCAAATGTATTCAAAGATTCATCTAAAGAATAATCATCATAGCATTATTCATCATAGCAAAAACTTAGAAACAGCTTAAATGTCCAACATATGGCTTTGGTTAATTTAACTATAGTAGTCCACAGAATGGAATTATATACATCCATTAAAAATGCTGTCATAAAAGAATAGTTAACTAAAGGAGAAAATGTTCATGATAAAATAAGTCATAATTAGATTACAAAACCCCAAATTCCATATTTTGTCAATAATAGTGTGTGTGTATATATACACAAAGCACATTGTGGAAAACTTCTAGAAGATTTGTCAATGGTAGTCATGTCTGGGTTGAGATTGGGGCAGATTTATTTTCACATTTCTGTTTTTATTATTTTTAAAGAAGGATTTTCAATGAAAATGCATTACTTTGGAATCATAAAGCATATTTAAAATAAGTCATATATATGAATATCAAATATAAACAATATAAATAATACAGATAAACAATAAAAATAAACAATACTTTTGTTAGGGAGTTCGATTATTGGAGATATTCATATTCTCAGATATATATATATTTCAGTTCTCAGTAATATCACTTGCATAATGGAGACATGACGGTTTGGAAAAACTTCAGCCCGAAACTGCTTATGAAGGACTCACAGAGACCCCGGTGCGCGACGTTCTGGGGGAGGCTGGTGAGCGGCAGAGGCTGGGAACCAGCCACAGCTGTCTGGCGTCGAGGCTGTTGGGCTTTGAATTGTTCCCTGAGGCTCACATGGAGCTCACATTTCTTGGACAGGGTTTATGTCACGAGCATCTTACCAGAAAGGGTTTAAAAAATAGAAAGGGCTGCATAAGAATGGCAGAGAATCTTGTGTTATCATCTCATTTTCTAAATTAGGTTTTAGAAATATAAACGAAGCTACTCTTTTTTCAGTTCTCCCTTGAGCACAGAATGGTGGGTGTACCTGTATTAGTTTGCCAGGGCTGCTAGAACAAGGCACATGGGCTGGGCAAGCTTACACAACAGAAATTTGCTGTTCCACAGTCTGAGGGCGGGAAACCCAAGGTCAAGGTGCCGGCCGGCAGGTGGGCTCCTCCTGAAGCTGCCAGGGAGGCTGTTCCAGGCCTCTCTCCTTGGCTTGCAGACGGCCGTCTTCTCCCAGTGTCTTCACATGTCTGTCCTTCGTGTGTGTTTCTGTGTCCAAACTTCCCGTTTTCATAAGGACACCAGTTACATTGGATTGGGGCCCATGCTATGACCTCACTGTAATTAAATTACCTTTGTAAAGACTCTATTTCCAAATACGGTCATGTTGTAAGGGACTGGGGGTCAGGATTCCAGCATACAAGTTTGCGGTGACACGGTTCAGCTCATCACAGTGTCGCTCGTACTTGTGGTCGATGTTTGTAGGTTTGCTTATGAGAGATACAGCAAGCATCCGTGATCACGTCGTTCCCCTCAGCCCCCTCCCCGCCCGCCAAGCATCTGGCTCCTGGCGATGGATGGCCAGTGCTGCAGTCATCAACAACGTGACTGAGACTTCCCACGGGGCTGTGCCCTGGTGTCTTGGTGTTCGTCCACTGGGCACAGATGGTCTCCTCACAGAGATCGGCTCCCAGTGGTTATACCTCCCCCCAGGTGGGGAAACCACTCAGGCTGGCAGGGCTTTTGTGATGGCAGATCCTAGAACCGTCGGGAGGAATTCTTATTTCCGGAAAATATCTTAACTGGTCAAAAGCATTGCGCATGACTCAGAGTAGCTGTAACCGCTGTGGCCTTTACATGAATAACCACCTGCTTTCCCCCCGTGGGCTGCTGGGTGAGGCAGAAGACAGGCACGCCGAGACGAGCTGGGGGGCTACGGCATAGACGGCGGGCGTGGGGGCTATCAGCTTCCGGGCTTTAGAACTGGGAGAGACCTTAGTGCTAAACTGGTGCAGCTCCCACATTTCTGAACAAAATCATGTCCAACAATGAGTGAATGCCCAATAAATGCCCATTTGCCGAAATAAATGTGCAGTAATGAGAGAATGGTTAAACTCGGTAGAAGAATGATTATGTAAATATGGGAAAATACTTACATGCAGGAAAGCATGAAAATACACTCCTAGGTATATGCCCAAGGGAATCAAAACTGTACCGCATTATTCATAACAGCCCCAACGTGAAAGCAGCTCAAGCGTCCTGCAGCGAGTGACCAGACTGAAAGATGTGGTGGATCCACATGACAGAATGGCATCCTGCCCTGAAAAGGAGCTTCTGATGCGTGCTACACATGCATAGACCTTGAAACACTATGTTAAGTAAAACGAGCCAGACACGAAAGGCCATACATTATATGAAATATCCAAAATGTGCGTGAAATACTCAGAGGAGGCAAATACACAGAGGCAGGAAGCAGACTGGGGCTGAGAGGAAGTGGAAGTGGGCAGTGACTACTGCGGCATGGGCTTTCCTTAGCTCATGTGGGCCGCAGGAGACGGTGGATGTCGGAGCCGGGAGACTAGTTGCTTAGCAGTGTGGGCGCTGCTCAAGTGTCCCAGGAAGATGGCGGAAGTCCTGGAAAGGAATCCTGCGAACCCAGAGCCAGAGTCTTCCATGAGCAAGTAGCAGAGAGGAAGAGGTCACACGAGGTGTCGTCAGGCCCTGCAGCCCCTGGGAGCCGCGGTGACTCTACTGCAGTGTTTCATTCCAGACCACAGATTCTTGACGCACTGTTTTCAGACGGGCTCCTAAGGACATGCGAGTCCCCTGCAGTGGTAGCAAAATTCTACCTGTATAAGACTAATGTGCATTTTTTTTTCCTGGAAAAGAGGGTTCCTGACTCAACAGATTTTCAGAGGGATGAGTCATTAAAAAAGAGCCCCAAAGTCCCGCTGTAAAAGATTTGTGTAAGGAAGAACTCGATGAAGATGATAGAAACAGCAGCTGGACCGAGGAGGGGCACGCGGTTCCTAGCGGCCGGAAGTCTCTCTGCACCACACCAACCCCAGGGCTGGAGCTGGTCGGCACGGGCTTGGCCGTGCGTCATCACAGGAAGGCAGGCCAGGGAGGCTGGGAGGGGTGGGGGGGGGCACTCTGGGACCCACAGGACAATCTCTGCTAAGGAACATGCTGGTGACGTCTTCAGGGGGCAACTGCTACCCACGTGGCTGAACAGAGTTAAATGACTTCAGCTGGCCTCTTTGTAAGAGCAGACTTTTAAAAAGAATATAAGGAAATTTCCACTGTACAATACAGGATTGGTGACTATAGTCACCATGCTGTACATTAGACATCCAGAACTTACTCATCTTAAAACTGAAAGTGTGTACCCTTCGACTGACGTTTCCCCATTTGCCCGACATCGATGCCTGGCAACCACCATTCTACTCTCTGCTTCCATGAGTTGGACTTTTTTTTAGACGCCACATATAAGTGAGATCATGCAGTATTCGTCTTTCCCTGCCTCACTTATCTTAAATGTTCTCACGACACACACACACACAAAGGTAATTATGCGAGGCAATGGATGTGTTAACTAACGTGACTGTGATGATTATTAATATTTCACAATGTGTATATCAAATCATCATGTGCATACCTTAAATTTATACTATTAATATTTTATATGTCAATTATACATTAATAAAGCGGAAAAAATATATGGAGTGCTCGGCTCTCAGCAATAGTTATTGTAGATTGTAGAAGCCAAACCGGCCATGTTTTTCAGGACAGGTTCAGTTGGCAGATAAAGACTGTTGATCCCCCAAGACTTTGGCAGCAACTGGCAATCTGCTGTGCCAATTTTCTCAGCTCATAACTTTGTGTGACTTAGTAAAAGAAAAAAACAAGATAAAACCTACAGTCCCTACTTAAAAACCACGAAAGCGCCCGCAGGGCACGTGCCGCAGCAGTTCTGAAGATAAGATGCCTCACTCCCTCTGCTGCCGCCGCCTGCACAGTCAGAGCCTCTCAGTGCCCCAGCTACCTCCACTTTTCATTGATCGTGTGAATTTTTCTGGCTATAAAAGCCACACATGCTTATTACAGAAAGTTTAGAACATAAAAAGAGAAAGTATAAAAATAAAACTACAACCCTAAAAAAAGAAAGGATACAAAACTGCATACAAAGTGTCCCAATTTTGTGAAAGAACAATAGCGATTTTGTATCTACACAGGGAGCAAAGGGCCGGTGGGCATTCTCCTGGGTGTTTCCAGCCTCCCCGGCCTGAGGCGACGTGCGCTACCGGCTCCCCCTTCGCCTTCGCTAGGATGGCTCTGGGCCCCCACCTGCTGAGGAAGCAGCTTCATCCCGACTGTCTCCTGTCCCCAGTTGTTTCTGGGTGTGGCCAGGAAACATTCAAATGTCCTCAGGAACGAGGGCCCACAGGTCCCAGCCCTTGCACCGCTGCTTCCCGAGAGGTGTCCGAGAAGGGGACTGCTGGACTCTGGTCCTTGTGGGCTCGGGGAGGGAGGCCCACCCTTCCATCCATTCCCATCCCCAACAGGGTCCAGCCCCAACTCCTCCTTCCCCAGGCCAAAGCCAAACCCTCCTGCACATCGACTCGGCAAATAGATAACGGGGCTGCCGTCCACTGGCCACGCAGAGGGAAAATGCTGTGTCCCTAAATGTCACACACCTGTGCCACACCTGCAGCGCTGAGATCGCAGTTACTTACAGCATTCCTTTTTTGTACCTCTTTGAATTTTCTAAACTTTCCACAATAAACATTAAAGTCACAATAAAAAAGAAGTCAAGAACAAAAAAGTCTCAGCATGCTGCACTTACGTAGTGGGATGGTTGCTGAAATTTGCATTTCAGATATCTCCTATCATCACGTAGCTCCATTAAAACCTCACCAAGGAGTCAGGAAAGGAGGTTTATAATATTATACAGTGGGATTTGGGCAATCTTGAAAATCTGGGAGACAGTCACCCAGAAGCCTCTGCACTCGGGTGCTCTCCAAAGCAGCGGGAGTGGCACATGTCCCTGACCGCTCTGCATTGGCACTGGGCCTGCTTGCCATCTGGCAGGAAGCCTGGCAAGTGACACAGTAGGGCTCTCTTCCCCATCTCCATGTTCTTTCACAGCCGAAATGACCTAAAATGAACCAAAAAACATCTCGTGTGTTAGTTGACGTTCTCCAGTGAAACAGAGCTGCTAGGATGTGCGCACCTACAGATAGGTTTGTGATAAAGAACAGGCTCACGGGATTATGGAGACTAACAAGTCCCACGATCTGCAGGGGGAGGGGCCAGGCTGGGGACCCAGGAGAACGGATAGTTTAGTTCCAGCGTGAGTTCAAAGGCCTGACACCTAGGAGGGCGATGGTGCAGTCCCAGTCCAACGGCTGGCAGGCTAGAGACCCAGGAGGACCTGATGCTTTTGTTCCACTTCAAACGCAGGAGCAGAGCCAATGTCCCACTTCAGAGGCAGCCAGGCCGGAAGAGCCAATGTTGCAGGTGAAGTGTGAAGACAGCCAGCTCGAGAATTCTCTCTTCAGAGAGGCCTCGGGGAGGGCAGACTTTTTGTTCAGGCCTTCAACTGATTGGACGAGGCCCACCTGCATTGGGGAGGACAATCTGCTTTTCTTTACTCAGTCTACAGGTTTAAACATTAATCTCATCCCAAAACACCCTCATAGAAACACCCAGAGTAATGTTTGATCAACTATCAGGCAGCCCATTGCCCAGCCAAGTGGACGTATAAAACGATCACACCTGGTACTGGGCAATGCAAGCTGCAGTGTGCAAGAGGGGCCTGGAGGCTACTTGTCTGTGTCCCTCAGAGTGACAGGACACCCGTTCTCTCCAGCAGCTGCCCAGGCAGCGTGGCGTGGGAAACCTGCACACACGGCTGCACGGCTCATGTCCTGCAGATGCACCAGTCCTTCCGCGTCTGTCAACACCACCCTCTTTTCCATGACCTTCGAACTGGTCCACATATTAATAGTAAGTGCTTCTGACATGGGAGGGCCTCGCATGTGCGATCTCATTTAGCCTCACAACAGCCCGCGCTTTAGGGGTTTTCTTATTTCCATTTTACAGATGAGAAAACTAGAAGCTTAAGCACACTGCATGATTTGGCCAGAATCACACGGTATGGAGCTGGGGTTCCCGTAGGACCTCTGAGTGTTCCTGGGCAGTGACTTAAGCAGGTGCACTGCCATCCGTGTGGCCACTGAGTGCCACACTGTATGAAGATGCTACAGGTGTGCCCCAGTACCAAATACATGCCCGTATGAACTGCGGCCTCTTGGCTCCATGACCCACAATGTGTGTTGTGCTAACAACATGGCAGCTGGCAGACCTCCTCCCCGAGGGTGTCCGAGCAAAATCCCAGAACGTCCTGCAAATACAGAGCACAGTATGGCCCTTCCAACTGATGTGGGCATCGGAACACCTCTTGAACTGGACATCTCAGAGCAGCCAGACTAGCTTGATAAGAATTCCCAAAAAGCTTTTACACTTGACCCCTAGGGCACTCATTTAAGAAAGTGGACTTTCTTAATAATGGATGATATAGACATTCCTCCCAGAAAATTTACTTACGTGGGGACATATTGCTCCCTGACAAGCCAGGAAGCCAGTACATCGCTGGGTAATTGCACATTATGCTTGAGAACATCATTAAAATCACTCAATCTGGGCCTGTGGGAGGCGCCATGTGGCGCCTCCTCATCCCACCCCCCTTAGGAGCTCGAGTTTGCCCTTGTGAATCTCTGGGAGAGACATTCACCCGCTCCCAGCTGGTCCCCCACACCTCTTGGGAAGCTATCCTGGGAGGAGGGTCTAGAGCTGCCTCAGGCACATGCAAGGCTCACCGTGTGCAGACCTGGGCATATTTAACATCTATTTTGTGATGTGTAAAACGTCTCCAGCAATCATACCAGTGATACGTTTTTGTTGATAGACAGCTCTGGAGAAACTTTCCGCCTCTATTCACACAGGCAAATGCTGTGTTATAACAACACAAACTCTGCAGTTCGCTCCTCAAGATTAGTCTGAGTTACCTCGTGAGGTCAGAATGCAGACAAAGGTTCCACACTGAGTGGTGACAGAAGACAAGAAGACAAGAGCTGCTTCCCAGGAGCATTTGCAAACTGGAATGTTCACCAATGCCGGCTTTGACTATCGCACCGCCCGGCAGCCAGGTGGAGTATGAGTTTCATTCATTCTGGAAATGCCAAGGTACATAAACATATCTTTTGCAATGCAAACAAACATTAAGGTATTCAAATCTTTTACGGATTTAATCATCTTTCTTTGGAAACATTTATGTCTAAGCTGAATGCTCAAGCTACATCTCCTCAGAGCTCCTCAGATGTCTTTGGTAAGACTGGTTTGAAGTGGTTCTCTCCTCAGTGTGGGTTGGGCCTCCACGGGGATTGGAAAGTCAGCCCTGTGCAGATTGCCTTCTTGTATAAGAGCTGCCCAACTGCTTGGGAAAGGAGGACAAACCCGAAGGGAAGTGGGGGCGGGTGCTCCAGGTCAGGGCCGGGCTGCAGCCAGCGCAGGGTTTGGAAGTCCTAAGGAAAGGAGGTTCTGCAGACCGACCTCGCAGCCAGAGGGACCTGGGTCCGCCCTGGCTTGTGGGTTATCAGCGGCTCACCTTTCAGCAGATTGCTCAGCCTCTCCGATATCAGCGTCCTCACCTGCAAAACCGGAACAATAAAAATAATAATAATTGTATGTTCAGTAGGTTGTTGGGAGGATTAAATAAGATGATGCATTTAAATCAGTTAATACGATCCTGGCCAAGGGTAAGCGTGCGTGAAACGTAGCCTGATGGACGAGCGCTGACACCTCTGAGTCTCGGTTTCCTCAGCGGTGACATGGGGGTGATAATTAGAAACAGGGGTGCAGTGTGTGGCACAGCGGGGGCCCTCGGAGCACGCGGCAGTCATCACCATCCGTCACCACCACCCTGCTTTCTGTAGCAGACTTACTGGTGTCCCGGTGGTGTCCCCGGTGATGGGGGCTAGAGACTGCGGGCGTGGGAGGCCCGGAAAGAGGGCCCTGTGTGCCGTCGGAGATCTTCTGGGTCCAATGTCTGCCCCAACTCCCGGGCTCTTCCTGCCACAGTTCCTGCCTCGGCAGAGCACTGAGTCCCAGGTCTGAAAGTCAGGCCTCCCTCCGCTGAGCGACTCACAGGAAGGTGGCTGGGATCTGTTAGGGAATTCCAAGAGATGCTTGGGCCAGCGGCGGCACTCTCGAAATAAGAATATGATCCTGCGCTAACGACTTCGAAGATGGTGACACTCACGAAGTTTCAGATATGACTTTTAGGGGAAGGGGAAGTGCATTATTTAATTCATTGTTGATGAGACGGCAGAGAGAAGAGATGAGTAAGTACGAGCGGTGTGATCCCTGGAGGTAAGCTGTGAAGGGACATTTGAGGATGTGGCCCTGGGAGGCGCCTTCTCGGCGCTCGACACAGGGGTCAGGGGCGGCGGGAGAGGAGCCGGGCTGGGGCGGAGCTCGCGCAGGGACCGAGGCTCGAGCCCGCACCTGGGCGGCCGGACTCGGAGCGTGAGCCTGTAGCTAACGTGTCGCAGCCATCGCGGGCTCCCTGGGCTCCTCAGCAATGGCTCGGCCCTTCACGCACCCAGAGCGTTTCGTTTCTCAGAGCGCTTGTGGGTTTGTCCGCCAGGAGCCAGGGGTGGGGAGGGGTCCTGCACAGCGGCCCGCCCCTGGCGAGAACTCGGAGAGGAAGGCCCTGAGCTGCAGCTGCCGCCACGCTCGAGCCACTCAAGGGGTCTTTACGGCCACACTGGGAAGGCAGGTGGGAATTTTAACTTGAACCTGCGTTTTTAGATGCTTTTTAGAAGCTACAGTGAATAGCTTGATGGCACCAGTGCGCTATATTATTAGCTAAAAATATGGGAAGTATCTGTGGAGCTGCGTTTCCACCCGGCAGCCCTCTCGGCCCCCGAGCCGGGAGAAAACAGCTGCGCTTGGGAAGCCACGGACAGGGCTGGCAGAGGGCAGGACTCAGACGGGTGCCAAACACGTTTCCTCGCGTGGGCGAGCCCGAGGGGCTCCCGTGTTTGGTGTTGCCCCTCTGGAAACGGGGGAGGAAATGGCAGGCGCTTCAGCTTCCCTACTTGCCAGCCCCGCGGTCCTTCTCTAGGAGCCTCAGTTGCTTTGTCTGGAAAATGGGGGTAAGCAGTAGCACTGACTCTAGATGGGGTTGTCCTAGGCCGCACAGCCAACGCCAGCTATTGTTATGGATTAAAGGGTCACTTGCCTCTTCATGTGAAACACACTCTTTGGTTTAGACCCCACTTTGGGGGCTGGGAGTCCAAAGTTGAAGCTGCCAGTGTCATGTTCCGCCTCCCCTGTGCCGGCCTGGCGGAGAGGGAGTTTGCACTCCTCCAAGGGTGGCTCTGTGGCCCACTGCCCGCGCTGAACACGGCCTCCACCGAGAGGTGTCTGGTCCTTTCCTCTGGCTCCTGGTGCTGTGTCTGCCAAAACAAGGCCCATTTTTCCTGTTGGGCTTCCTGCTGGCCCCCGATGCTGAAGTCCAAGGTCTCTGATATTTTGTTCTCCACTCACTGAGGTCCTCACATGCTGTGGCCCCACATCCCAACCCCAAGGCTCTGACAGCCCAGTGGTCCCTTCAGTACCTGCCGCCCCACGTTCAGGGCATTTGGGACCCCTGGGTCACCGGCGCTGAACAGGTGTGCCTTCAGGAGCCCAGGTGATTGCCTCAGGTCCGTCTCACTTAGGCAACTTGTCTGGTCCGGCTGCTGGGCCAGCCCCAGGCATCCCGGGAGGGGGAGGGAAGCTGTCTCCCAGCCCACCTGGGCTTCTGTGCGCTGTTCCCTTACAACCCACCTTTGTCCGGATGTAGGAGGATGGGGCTCTTGTTGATTTTTTCTTTCTTTTTTTAGTGTCTCCGGTTTTTTGTTTTTTCTTTGGCTGGTTTCGGAGTGTTTCGCTTTCCTGTTTGGTGGGCCTGTGCCTGCTGTCGTGTTCTGTTTCTTTGTTTGTGCGGGCGCGTCTGTGTGTGCTTTCCTTTCTTTTGCTCTGAGTGATGAGCTTGGTTCCGTTGTGTGTGTTGGTGGATAGGCTGTTGTTTTAGGTAAGGCCTGTTTGGTTGGTTGGGGATGTGCGCGGGGTGGTATCATGACACTGTTCTCTGCGTTTGTTTGTGGGATGATCGGGCTGGAGCCGGGGTTTCTTATTTTCTTGTTTTCTGCGCTATGCTCTTCTTACTGTCTTGTGGTTGTTTGTTTGTGGAGCATCTTTTTGTTTGGCAGTGTGACCCTTGTGCTCTCTTGGGGTGAAGCGTTTTCCTCTTTCGTTGTTTCTTCCTCGTGGTCCGTTGGCGGCTGCAACATTTGGTGTCTCTTGCTTTTTGTGTCTGGTTTCTTTGTGTGAGTCGTTGGTGTGTCTGTGTGGCTGGGCGTTTGTTCCTGTTTGTTCAGGTTGTGGTTCCCACGTTTCTTTGTGCTTCCTATTTGGATTGGCGTGGACATTTAATCCGTTGCTACTGTTCTCGCGGATTCATTTGTTTGTCATGGTGAGTTTGACGGTCTTTGCTGTCTGAAGTTTTTCTGCGTGTTTCTTTTCCAGGTCGTTTGTAGAAATGGGTGCGGGTCTTCTTTGTATGTTTTGTGCAGCCTCTGTTCTGACGTCGGGGCCTTGCGGGCCCAGTCTGGTTTGTCGGTGGCTGACGGCGGCTTTCGTCTGTGTTGTCCTGGGTTTGGGTTTGCTTCCTTTGGCTTTCACTTCTTGTGTGTTTTGATTTGTTTCTTTGGCTGAAGACCGTGTTTATTGCGGGGATTAGTGCTGTTTCTCTGTTTGTGGTCGTATTGTTTATCCTTTGTGTATCAGATTGCTTTGTTACTTAGAATACTGTTTAGATGATTTGTGTCTTTGCCTGGGGGGTGCTGCTCGTCCTTATCTTGATGCATGTTTTGTGGTTGTTCGTTTCCTTTAATCGGTTTGTGTGTGTTTGTAGAGGGGCTGTTTTTGTTTCGATGGTTTAATTCCGGCTATGCGTTGTTTTTGAGGTTCTTAGTTCTTTTTGCTTTTATTAGTTGTGTTTATATTTTCTTTCCAGTTTTTGGCTATGTTTGTGTTTTAATATTTTCCTATAAACATGGGTTTTTTTTATGGTGCATTTGTCTCGTATGTACATGTATGTTTTGTTTGATACTTTTCTTGTTGTTGGATTTTGTCATTTCCTTTGTTTTTTTATTCTGCTCTTTTGTTGCTGTTTTTTGTACTCTGCAGTTTACTCACTTCTCCTATTGCACATTTAGTAGGGGTTTTGTGTTTCACCTTTGTGCGGACTTTTTCTTCCCTTGTGGTGGTTTTGT
The DNA here is from genome assembly GCF_000956105.1 of Propithecus coquereli. NCBI lineage: Eukaryota > Metazoa > Chordata > Mammalia > Primates > Indriidae > Propithecus > Propithecus coquereli. Next base: position 702,082 of record NW_012149986.1, on the reverse strand, counting down.
GGTGTGTTGGAGCTGCTGCCTCTTGGGTTTGTGGCGCCTTGGTGTCCTGAGTGGCTGGGATCTGTGGGGGAGTGGGGCGCCCCCTCGCCTGTTTTTTTGCCTGTCGGCGAGGGCTTTGCCTAGGGCCTGTTTCGCGGGCGTGCTCCCATGTGCTGCCAGCTCGTGATCAGTTACTCTCCGTCTTTCGTCGCCTGTTTGCTGCTAATCACTGCTTCGACGGGTCTTTTTGTGTGGGTGCTTCCCGCCTTCTGTTAGGAAGGGATTAGTCAGGCTGTGGCGCGTTTGTAGGGTTCTAGGCCTTCTGGCAGATTGCTGCTTTTTTGGTCTACTGGTATTTTGTTTGAGATTTTCTTTTTGTGTGTCTCTTTCATCTTGACTTTCTTTTGTTCGGTTTTTACTCCTGAGAGGCTTTTCCTCAGCTCTGTTTGCTTTTGTTTTGATCGCAGAGTTTTTCTTTTTTTTACGGTGGGTGGTTTGTTTTTTTCTTTTTTGAATAATTCTTGGCTCCCCTAGGTTTGGGCTTGGCGGTCGTTGTCCCTTATGGGTTGGTTTTGCTCTGATCACTCTATTTTCAGTTAGGTAGGGACATGGGCTCTCTTCTTGCCTGATTTTATTTTGTGCATGCTCTACGGCCGGTGTGCTGTTTTTTCTTGACATGGAGTCGGTTGGTTTTTTGGCATGGCCGGTCTCATAGGTTCTGCTTGTGTTCCGGTGTGGTTAAGGAATTTTTTTGGTTTGATGGTATTGTTTTGTGTTTTTCTTGTGGTGTTCTGTGGTGTCTTTTTTCGCTGGGCTCTGTACTGTGAAGCTTGCAGCCCATTTCTTGTCATTTATCTCTCTCTCATTATAGTTGCTTTTTCTAGCATGTTGTGCGTTTCTGGTTCATCCAGAATAAATATGGCGTTAGGAGTTCTGTTGCTTTTGGGGTAGTGCTGGATGGCCGCGGCTTTGTGTGATGCCTGACCTTCGCGGTGTTGCCTGTGTTGGTGCTCCGGTTCCCGGGCTGTTTTGGGTTCTTTCTTTTCGTTTACCTTGGAGTTTATTTTTCTGCGGGCTTCTCTGGTGCCTCCTTTATTGCGGGTCGTTTTTATTTTTCTGTTTTTTTTTTGGTGGATGTTTTTGGTGGTTTGTTTGCTCTTAGGAGTAAGTCTCTTTTGTCGCCGCAGAGATTGGTTCGGTGAAAGTGTTTCTTTTGGTGGTGTTCTTTGTCTGTCGTCGGACTCTTTTTCGTGCTGCGGTGTCTGTGTTTCCTTGCCATTTTTTCCTTTTTTATTAACTTCCCTTCTCTTGTTTGCAGCTCTGCCAGTTGGTCATGGTTGGCCCATGGTTTTTTGTTTTCTCGTGCCTCGGTTAGTTCTTTGTTTTTGCTGTTGTGGTCGTTTGACTTTCTGTTCATCTTCTGTTTTGCTTTTATTTCTTTTGCCGTTTTTTCTTGTTTTTGATGCTTTTTGTTGGTGGTTGGCGCATCCTGGTTATCTCGTGTGTTTTGGACTGCTCCCGGCGGTTCCCCTCCGGGGTTGGTCAACTTGGGGTTTGGAGTTGTTTTGTTTAGAGTTCCCCCTGACTCCGTTGTTTTTTGTGTTTGATCTTTGCCATCCCCTTTGGCTTTCTTTTCTTCGGTATTTCTCTTTTCCCTTGATTTGTGAACTTTTAGTACAGGTTTTTTTTGCATAGCTTTTTCTTGCTCTCTGTGTTTTTTTGTCACCTTAACGTTTTAGTGGTGGTGCATTTTTGTTCATTTTGCTTTTGTTTGTGTTTATCTTAGATCCCTGTTATGATCTCTGGCCTGCCTTTGGAGGGTTATGATTGTGAGAGCGGAGCTCTTTTCTTTGGTTGGCTGTGTGTTTTGTTAGCCACGTTGTTTCTCTTCTTGGGTGTGATGTGTTCGCTGCCCTGTTGTCTCCGCGGTACTGGGTGTCGTCTGGCCATGCCTTTTTGCTGTTCGGTGAGCCGCCTTTTTTTGGTTCTCCTTGTGTCTGTTGGGAGTTTTTTTCACGTCTGTGGTTTGTGAGGGTGCGGGCGTTCTGTTGTTTTGCTGGCCTATTGGGCTCTTGTCTCCGGTGTGGCTGTGTTTTTTGAGCTGCGTTTTCTGTGTGTCTTGATGTGCTCCTTTTTCCTTGGACTTTTTATTTGGCTGTGGTTGTCTCTTCGCATGGTGGTGTCCTGATGAATGCCTGGCGGTGGTGGGTCCCTTTTGCCGGTTTCGGCCCCGCGTTGCTGTGATCTTGCTAGGCTATAGGCTTTTCTTAGGTGCTGGATCTCGGTATTTTTTGCATTTAGATTGTGAACATTTCTTTTCTGTCGGGCAGTGGTCGCGATTCGGTTTTGTCAGTTCTGCCGCTTTTCTGGGTTTTGCTTTTTTCGCTGGACTTTGGGATGGGGGTGTTGTTTTGTCTGTGATTTCTGTCTGTGTCTTTTTTTGTGCCTTTTTTTTTTTTTCTTCTTTGTTTGTGTTTTTTAATCTCTTTATTTTCCACCTTCCTTTTGGTTGTGTTTTGCTTTTTTACTGTGTCTCTGTTTTTGTGTTTTTTTCTGTCTCGCTCTCTTTTTGTCTCTGTCTTTTTTTGTTTTTTTTTCTGTTTCTTTGTTTTTTTTGTCTTTTTCTTTTCTCTTTCTGCTTGCTTTTGTTTCTTTTTGTTTTTTTCTTGGTCTTTTGCTTTGTTTGTGTGTTTGTTCTCTTTTTGTTTTTTTGGGCTTGTCTTGGGTGTTGTGTTTATTTTCGCTGTGTGTTTTTGTTTGTTTTCTCTATCTGTGTCGCCAAGGTGGCTGGTCTTGTGTTCGGGGTTGTGTTTGTCTGTGTTTTTCTTTGTGTGTGTCTTGCCCTCTTTCCTATGTTGAGTCTTGTAGGTTTGATTTTGGTGTGTCTCTCTCTTCTTTTGGGGTTTGTTTGATTTCCTTGATCGGTCTTGTGTGGCTTGGAGCATACGCGTCTTTTGCATATTAGTTTGCTTTCTTGCTACTTTCTTCTTTTTTTTTTTGAGGGTTTGTAACTGGTATTTTGTTTTTGATTTTGGTGTGGTTGTTTTGGTTGTTGGTCTGTGGGAATCTCACTGATTTTTTTTTGTTGCTTTTTATTTCTCTGCTTGTTTTGTTGTTGTTTTTTTGTTTTTTGTTTTTTTTTGCTGTTATTGGTTTTGATTGTTTTTGGTTTTGTACCTGTGCCTTCCTTTTGTTTAGTCTTGGGTGTGTTTTTATTTCTTCTATGGTGTTCTATCTGGGTTTTATTTTCTTCCCCTGTCCTCGTTGCGCTGCCTGGAACTTTGAGTGGTCTGTTGTTTAGTTTTGCTGGTGGTACTGATCTTTGTGTTGTTTTCATTCTTCGTCGGAGGCGTTTCGTCTTCTTTCTTTTGTCTGTCTTTATTTTTTGGCTTTTGTTGTTTTCTTGCTGATGCCAATGTCTGTTTTGTTTATTTCCATCTTTCTGATAATATTTATGATTAATAGGTGTTGAATTTGGTGAAATGTGTTTTCTGCATTGATTTATATGATCATGTGATTTTTATTCTTTAGTCTATTAGTGTTGTTGTTTACGTTGATTGATTTTTGAATATTGAGTTAGCGTTGCATCCCTGGAATAAACCCAACTTGGCGATAGTATATAATTCTTTTCATATTTGCTGAATTCTATTTGCTAATATTTTGTTAAGAAGTTTTGCATCTAAGCCGGTGGTACTCAGGAGGTTGAGGTGGGAGGATCGCTTGAGCCCAGGAGTTCAAGATCAGCCTAGGCAATATAGTGAAACCCTGTCTCAAAAAGGAATTCTTTTGCATCTATATTCTTAAGGATATGGTATAGTTTCATTTTTTGTATTACTTTTGTCTGGTTTTAGTATCAGGGTAAGGCTAGCTTCAAAAAAGGAATTGGGAAGTGTTCCCTTCTTTTCTATTTTCTGGAAGAGATTGTGTAGAATTGATATTACACCGTAAACGTGGTGAATTCGCCAGTGAAACCATCTGGAGTGGGGGATTTCATTTTTGCTAGTTATTAAATTATAAATTCCATTTCTTTAATGGTTTCAGAGCTATTCGCATCGTCGTTTTCATATTGTGACTTGTGGCAGCTCTTACTTTTCTAGGAATTGGCCCATTTTGTAAAAGTTGTCCAACCTTTGTGGGCAGAGACTTGTCACAGCACCCCTCACCGTCCTTCTGCCGTCTGCAGTGTCCTGCCTGCTTCATTCCTGACATTGGTCGTTTGTTTCTTTGCTCGCTCTCTCTTTTTTTTTTGGTCGGTCTTATCTTATTAGATAGAAGTCTTTCAAATTTATGCTTCTTTTCAAAGAAACAGCTCTTAGTCCCATCGGTAGTCTCCACTGTTTCACTGTTTCAATTCCTGCTCTTGTTTTCATTGTTTCCTTCCTTGTACCTTGCTCTGAGTTTATTTGGCTCTTCTTCGTCTATGTTCTTGAGGCAGGAGAATTCTTCTCTTTTCTAATTTATGCATTTAGTGCTATAGTTTTTTCTCTTTCACTATGCACTTATTTAGCTATGTCACACCAATTTTTTTGTATGTTGTGTTTTTATTTTCATTTAATTCAATGTATTTTTAAATTTCCCTTCAGACTTGCTCTTTGACAATGGGTTAAAGTACACATGTTTGAAGATTTTTTTCTGTTATCTTTCTGTTATTGATTTCTAACTTGATTCCATAGTGAACCGAAAACACATTCTATGTGATTTCAATGATTTCAAATTAATCAAGGTTTGTTTTATGGTCCGGGATATGATCTACCTTAGTATAAGTTTCATGGGTGCTTAAATAAAACGTGTATTCTGTATTGATAAACAGAGAGTTCTATAATGCCAATTAGATCTTGTTGGTTGATGGTGTTTTTGAGTTTCTTTTTCTTTTTTTTTCATTTCAGCATATTATGGGGATACAAACATTTTGGTTACATGTTATGACTTTGCCACATCCAAATCATGATTTGAGGCATGCCTTTCCCCCTATCTCTGCTGATTTTTTATCTATTTGTTGTACTAACTGTTAAGAGAGGGATGTTAAAGTTTCCAAGTATAATTTTGAATTTGCTTCTCTTTTCAGTTCATTTTCAGTTTTCTTATTCCCTTAATGGTGTTTTTTTCTTGGCGTATTTTGCTGCTGTCTTATTTAGTGTTTTATTTAGGATTTCTATGCCTTCTTGGTGATTGATCTTTTTGTCATTGTGTAATATCCTTCTCTGTCTCCAGTAAATTTCTCTACTCTGAAGTCTGCTTTATCCAATATTAATACAGCCACTTTGTTTTCTTTTGATTAATGTTTGCCACTCCTGTTTTCTTTTGATTAGTGTTTACATGATACACATTACTTCATCCTTTGACTTTCAACCTGCCTATATCATTCTATTTTTAGTGAGTTTCCTATAGACAGCCTGAGTCATGCTTTTTAATCTATTCTGCCAATTTCTGTCTTCTAATTGGCATATATAGACCATTTACACTTAATGTAATTGCTAATATGTTAGGGCTAAAGTCAACATTTTGTTTTTGTTTCTCTGTTCTGTTTTTCTTTTCACTGTTTTCTTTTTCATACATTGCTGTGGTTACTTGTAACTTCTTTGATAATTCAAATTTTATTTATCTATAGTGTTTTAGAGTGTATTTTTTGTATAGCTTTTGTAATGGTTGCTTTAGATATTACATTAGACAGATACAAGTTATCAGTCTACTGGTGTCATAATTTTACAAATTTTATATAATTTGAACAAAATGTAGAAACCATATATCTGCCTTTATGTACCTTACTGTCTCCATGTATAATTGTCTTAAAATTTTTCCATAAACATTTAGAACCACAGAAAACAACATTATAATTTTGTTTCAGTTACAAAACGATTTAGAAAATTGAAGGAGAGGAAAGTTTATTTTATTTACTTATATTTTCACTGTGTTCTTTCGTCTATCCTGATGTTTCAAGATTCCTTGTTTTATCATTTCCTTTATATTTAAAGAACTTCATTTAGCTATTCTTTTAGGATTGGTCTGTTGGTGACAAATGCTCTTAGATTTTCTTCATTCAAGATCGCCTCAACTTCCCCTTCATCCTGAAGGATATAAGATTCTGCATTGACAGGTTTTTTTCCTTCAGTATTACAAAATGTGCCACTTTCTTCTGATCTTCTTGGTTTCTAATGGAAAATCCATTGTCTTTCAAAGTGTTTTCCACCTACAGGTAAGATATCCTTTCTCTCTTGCTGCTTTCAATATTTTTTCTTCGCCTTCAGTTTTTGGAAGTTATATTATAATGTGTCTTGGTGTGAATTTCTTTGGTGATCTTGTCTGGGGGTTTACTCGGCTTCTTGGTCTTTTGCCAAATTTGGAATATTTTCAGCCGTTATTTATTTGAATGCGTTTTTGTCCCTGCCATCTTTCTCCTCTTCATGAAGGATTTCTATTCTTACCCTCTTATTACCGTCAGCAGGGTTAGAAATCTAGGTTCCTTGCATGGTGGCAGGAGGCTTTTTATGGTTGAGTGAGACTAAGAGTCTCAGCTCTCTCCTGGGACTACCCTGGTACCAGCCTGGGCTGGGGGAGAAGCTTATCACCCCATGAGGTAGAGAGTTTAGGATTCACACTTGGGCTTTGCTGGTATGGGTGAGGATAGGGCCACAGCACCTTCTGTGGTGTTTGGCTGGAGTGGGGCAATTATTGTCTGAAAGGTAATGTTTGATGAGGCTGCTCCTTTCCTGGTCTTTCAGCTAGAAAGAGTAGGCTTTTTTTGGACTATTTTTGTTTGAACCTGTTGACATGACTGGGTTGCTGACTTCTCCAACACCCATTCCAAGATATAAGAGGCAAAACAACAACAACAACAACAACAAACAAACAAAAAAACCTCAGGGAGCTCATCACTATGTTGTTCATTAGGTTAAGGTCCCTAGCTGGTCTTTCTTTTTTCTCTACCTTTGAGAGTCTTCTGATCTTTTTAAATTAGTGTTTATGCGTGTATATGTTGAGAAGTAGAAAAAAGTACATCTACTTTATCTTCCTGAAAATGGAAGTGGAGTATACTTATGGGTTTTTGAATATTAAATCAATCTTGCATTCCTGAGATAAACCCTGGCTGGCCATTACATATTGTCTTTTTATGTTAATGATATAATATTTAGTCTAGGGATAATTATATCCTATCATTGAGGCAAGATCTTTCTGTGTAATCTGCTCGAAGTTCCATGAATCCACGTCTGCAGTCTGGGTGGTCAGTGAGGTGCCATCCCCAGCCCTGTGTGAATACCAAACACCGGTACCTTTAATTTTTCCAGACGGCTCCTTCACTGGCCTTGGGTAATTTCCTTACATGCCAATTACTACTTAGCTAAATGGACACCATAAACAGGTGAGTAGATTAAACAAACTGTGGTACACGCATAAAATGAAATGCAACTCAATAGTATAAAAGGAATGAACTATCGATAGGTGCTACGATGTAGATAAATTTAAAATAATTTTGCTGATAGAAAGAATTCAGACCAAAACCAGTGTATATTCTTCCTCTATTTATATAAAACTCTAGAAAATGCTATTTAATTTACAGTGGCAGAGAGTGGCTGTCTGTGGATGTCGGTTCATGTACCATTGCAAGAGGGGTGATTCCACACGGAAGTAAGGAAGCTTTAGGGACGATGTTTATGATGGTTACCTGGTTATGATGGCGGTTTCGGGAATGTATACAAATGCCAATAGAGTCCTAAATGTATATTTTACATATGCACATTTATTTTATGTCAATTATACCTCTTTAAAGCTGTTTTTTAAAAAAAAAAAAAAAGAACCCAAAGGTTATGGCTATATTTTCAGGTAAATCATCAACCTCTTCTTTTCGTCTAACTTGGAATTCTTATCCTAGCAGCCTTTCTTTCACTGATTTTATCTACAGAAGATCCTCAAGTTTTCCTTTGACTCACATTTGTCTTCCTGCTGGTTCCCTCATTAATAACTTAGGAATGATTTGTCAATCAAAAATAATAATAATAATAAAAACTAAAAATAAACTTTAAAAATGTTAGTCATGTGCTGACTGCATACTTGAAGGAGAATTATGTTTTCATCATTTTGCAAATTATTCTGTAACAATACACCTATAAAAATACATTTATTTAAAATATCGATACAAATTATGAGAAAATATGTATAAACATTGTCTTAAATATTCTGTCTCCTAACTCCCTTTCTCTACCCCTGATTCTGTGGAAGCAATTGTTTCATAGTCAACTTTTGACAACTTGAGGATCTTAGGAATACAGTGAACTTGAGCAGAGCAAATGACATTTCATGATTAAGGCATGTTGTGAAAATGAAGATGAGACACAAAATACCGGTATATTTTAAGTCAAATATCAAGATTCATCTGGGAATTCGAGGGATGGTGTAAAAACCAGGCAAATTGTAAAATAGAAAGCACCTGGTCTAGGAAGGCAGTGAACGTGAAAGTTGAGTGTAGTGGTGACTGTGCTATCGGAAGTCACGTGTAAGTGTCACGGAGTGAGTGCCTCTACATTATGCACTCGACGAATAAGCAAAGATGGGAAAATCATGGATAGAGATGACATAGGGACAAAAGAGACTAAGAAAAAAATTGGACAAGAGAGAAATTGAAGAACATTTGGATAAACAGAATTACGGTGACTTTCCGTTAAAGATGGGGAGCAGACATTCCGGGGCAAGGGCTGTGGACCACAGCCATCTGAGAAAACGCAGGCGAATACCAGCCCCAAGGAGGGCTGCGCAGGTGCGCAGGCTCCCCCAGGGCTGCCGCTCCGCGGACCGGAGGGGACAGGTCATCTCCAGGGGCAGCTGACTGGGCAGATGTGCTGGCAAATATCTAAGGAACAAACTTGTGCTGAAGTTTCCTCTGACCCTGAGTACTCTCCAGCATCTGGCAACTCTGTTCACGAAAAAATTATAGGCCTTAATGGAATTTCCCTCCTTCAAAGATGACTTAGGAGCCAAAAATGTTCACCATCAGATCTCTGTATACATATTACCCTCGCCTTTGTCATGGCTACTGGCGGGAGGGGCAAAGTAAATAAATATAATAATACAGAATACATTTCAGAATAAGAATTGTCTCAAGCATCAGAAAAAAATTCAAATGATTTAATCTAAAATGTTAAAGAAATTAAAGGGAAAAATGGACACGGGGGACAAAAAGAGCTCAAGGAGGAGATTAGAGAAATGTTTTAAAAGACAAGTTAAAAAAGGTTAAAAGTGAGTTGGAAGATTAGAAAAAGGAAATTTAAGATAACAATAGAACTGTTGCAGATATAAAAACCACAGTAGAAGCAGGAGACATAAAAATTGAGACTGCTGGAAACAGATTTAATGCAAGGAGAGAGCAGCTTTAAAAAGATCACACAAGCAAAATGGAAAAGCAGAAAAAAAGTTTTAGACAGAATAAAATATGTAGAAAAGCAGGTTAAGAAAATTCAACATGTGCACAATTGAAATTTCTGAAGAACAGAGATTGAAATGGAAGAGAAAAATATTTGAAGTCCTGACGGTGTTCAGAACTTTAAGGATAAAAATGTGAGAAAAAAGCCAACTTGTTTGGAAAAAGAAAAATAGACTGACCTCAGATTTCCCCAAATAATTATTTTCAATGGCAGAACACAGTAGAGAAATATATAGACAATTCTGAGAAGAAAAAATCTGACCCCAAAATGTTATGTATAATCAAATTATTCTTCACATAAAAGGCAAGAGAAAGACATTCTTAAGTATGTATTCTTAGTGCATATAACATTTATTCATCCTTAAAAAAACAAAACATAAAACATGATGACAAATCCAATCAATTGTACAATTTAATGCTGAATTCCAAAAGCAAAACCTATATTGTTGAATACTTAATCTATCAAGACTAAATATCTAATCTTTCATGGTATAAGAACAGTTGACACTAAAATTCATGAATAAATAAAGGTGACATAAACTCTAAATTTACAAAGATAGCCACTAGAAGAAATAAAAAGAGTGTCTTAGTAAATTTGGTTTGCCATAACAAAATACCATACACTGGTAGCTCCAACAAGAATTTATTCCTCACAGGTTTGGAGGCTGGAAGTCCAAAATTAAGGCGCTGCTGATTTGGTCTCCTGGTGAGATCTCTCCTCCCGGCTTGCAGATGGCCGCCTTCTTACTGTGTTCTCATGTGGTGGGAAAGAGAGATCAAGGGAGAGAGAAAGAGAAAGCGAGAGACCAAAAGTAAAAGATACATTAAAAATTACAAAGTTTGAAATTAAAGGTTAGACAAAGATAAATCAAGCAAATGCCAGCAAAAGTAAGTGGGGGTCATTGTATTAACGGCAAGCAAATTTGAATTTTAGGCCAAAGACATTAAAAATCATACATGAACTCATTGTTTAATGGTGTAGGATATATGCTGCAATGAAGATAAAAATTTTAAGATTCTTTATGGATTAGATAATGTATAAACAAAAGACACAAGAAAAATCTACTAGAAATACAAAAATAAATAGACAAAAGTAAAAATATAATAATAAATGTTGATCCGTCTCTTTCAATTCATCACAGAGTAAGAATACTTGACAAAATAAGGAATACAGAGAATTTAAAAAATACTGTTAGTAATTTTTATTACATGTGATATAAGATTATGTACTATATAGACATAAATTTCTGTATCTTACAGACATATATAGTATCTACTTTTAAGTACTTATTCAATATTTATAAAAGTTGACCACAAAAAGGCCACAAAGAATTTTTAAATAATTACAAAAATAAAACTGGTACAGACCACATTCAGTATCTAAAACAAAAAGAAAGCAGAAATTAATAATTTTTAAAAAGAGGATGCCAAGATAATTCCTTGTGGGAAAGAATAGTCTCTTCAACAAATGGTGCTGAGACGACTGGCTGTTCCATGCAAAGGTGTAAAGTTGGACCACTAATTCACACCATAAACAAAAATGAACTTGGAATGGACCATCGGCCCACATGTAAGAGCTAAATGTATAAAACTCTTAGAAGAAAATATAGAGGCAAATCTTCTTGACCTTGGATTTGGAAATGGACTCTTAGATATGACTCTGAAAGCACATAAAACAAAAGAAAAAATCAATAAATTGGACTTTGTAAACACTAAAAATTTTCAAACATCAGAAACATTATCAAGAAAGTGAAAAGACAACCTGAAGAATAGGAGAAATATTTCAAATCACATATCTGATAAGGGATTGATATCTAGAATTTATAGAGAACTAAAACTTAACCACAAAAAGGCAAACTCAATTTAAAATCAGGCAAAGGGCTTAAACAGACATTTCTCCGAAGGATATATACAAATGGACAGTAAGCACATGAAAAGATGCTCAACACCATCAATCATTAGGAAAATGAAAATCAAAACCACAATTAAACACCACTTACCCACAAAGATGTCTATAATCAATAAAAGGGAAAATAACAAGTGTTGGTAAGGATATCTAGAAATTGCAACTCTAAAGATTACTGGTAGAAATGTAAAATGATTCAATCACTGTGGAAAAAAATATCACGGTAAGTCAAACATAGGATTACCATATGACCCAGCAATTTCTTCTAGGTATAAACCTAAGAGAAGTGAAAACAAGTATTCAAACAAACACGTGTACGTGAATGTTCATAGCAGCACTATTCACGATAGTCAAAGGGTAGAAAAATGCAAACTGCTATCAATGGATGAATAGATAAACAGTGGATATGAACAGAATTCGACATATAAATCATGAAATGAATGAATATAAACACCCAGTGGAATATTATTCAGCATAAAAGAAGGGAATAACTGACACATGCTACAATGTGGATGAACCTTTAAAACATTATGCCCAGCGAAAGAGGCCAGACACAAAAGTTCACATATTCTATGATTCCCACTGTGTAAAATATCCAGAATAGGTAAATCCACAGATACAGAAAGCAGGTCGGTGGTTGTCAAGGGCTGGAGACAGGGAGTAAAGGGGAGTAAGTGCCTAATGGGTATAGGGTTTTATTTTGGGGTGACCAAAATATCTTGGAGTCAGAGTTGGTGGTGGCACAACATTATGACTGTACTACCTGCCACAAAATTGTCTACTTTAAAATGCTTAATTTTTTATGTGAATTTCACCTCAATTTTAAAAAAATCCCCAAAACCAATAATACCAAATATTTATGGAAAACCTAATAAGGCACATATTTAAAAATAACTCTTGTTTGGCTAAAAAAAGAATGGTATGATGTAACAAAAAACAGATTATCAAGAAAACAATAATAACAAAAACCTGAATATTGCAATTTATGAAATACAGGCACACCTAATTTTATTGTGCTTTTCTTTATTACACATCACAGATACTGCTTCTTTATTTTTACAAATTAAAGGTTTGTGGCAAACTTGCCTTGAGCCAGTCTACTGTCACTGTTTTTTCAACAGCACATGCTCACCATCTCTGTCTCACATTTGGTAATTCATGCAATATTTTAAACTCTCTCATCACTATTGTACCTGTTATAGTGATCTGTAACCCGTGATCTTTGATGTTACTATTGTAGTTGCTTTGGGGTGCCATGAACCACACCCATAAAAGGTCTTAATCAATAAGTGTGTGTGTTCTGACTGCTGCACCCACCAGCTATTCTCTTCCCTCTCTGTCCCCTCAGGCCTAGCTATTCCCTGACACACAACAATATTGAAATTAGGCCAATTAAATAACTCTACGATGGCCCTAAGTGTTCAAGTGAAAGGAAGAGTTTGTAGGTTTCTCACTTTAAATGATTAAATCACTAGAAATGATTAAGCTTAGTGAGAAAGGGATGTCAAAAACAGATAGGCTGAAATCTGGCCCTCTGGCACTGAACCATTAGCCAAGGTTCAAATGCAATGGAAAAATCTTTAAAGGAAATTAAAAGTGCCACACCAGTGAACATACACAAATGATCAGAAAGTGAAACATTCTTATTGCTGACATGGAGAGAGTTTGAGTGGTCTGGATAGAATATCAAACCAGTCACAACATTCCCTTAAGCCAAAGCCTAATCCAGGGCAAGGCCCTAACTCTCTTCAATTCAGTGAAGGCTGAAAGAGGTGAGGAAGCGGAGGAAAAAGTCTGAAGCGAGCAGAGATTCGTTCATGAGGTTTAAGGAAAGAAGCCGTCTCCATAACACAAAAGTACAAGATGAAGCAGCAAGAGCTGATGGAGATGCTGCAGCAAGTTATCCAGAAGATCTAACTAAGATTGTTGATGAAGGTGGCTACACTAAATAACAGATTTTCAAGGTAGATGAAACAGCCTCATATTGAAAGAAGATGCCATCTAAGATTTTATAGCTTGACAGAAGTCAATGCCTGTCTTCAAAACTTCAAAGGACAGGCTGATTCTCTTGTCAGGGGTTAATGCAGCTGGTGAAGCCAATGCTCACTTATCATTCTGAAAATCCTTGGGCGCTTAAGAATTATGCTAAATCTATTCTGCTTGTGCTCTAGAAATGCAAAAACAAAGCCTGGATGGCAGCACATCTGTCTACAACAGTTTTACTGAATATTTTAAATCCACCGTTGAAAAATACTGTTCAGAAAAAAAGATTCAAAATATTACTGCTCAGTGACAGTGCACCTGGTCACCCAAGAGCGCCAATGGAGATGTACAAGGAGATGAATGCTGTTTTCTTGCCTGCTAAGATAACATCCATTATGCAGCCCATGGATCAAGGAATAATTTTGATTTTCAAGTCTTTTTATTTAAGAAATACATTTTGTAAGGCTATTGCTGCCATAGATGGTGATTCCTCTGATGGACCTGGGCAAAGTCAATTGAAAACCTGCTGGCAAGGATTCACCATTCTAGATGCTATTAAGAACATTTATAATTCATAGGAAGAGGACAAAGTATCAACATTAGCAGTAATTTGGAAGTTTATTAAAACCCTCATGAAAGACTTTGAGAGGTTCAAGACTTCACTGGAGGAAGTCACTGCAGACGTGGTGGAAAAGGAAAGAGAAGTATGATTAGAAGTATAACCTGAATACGCGACTGAATTGCTGATACAACTTGAATGGATGAGGACTTGCTTCCTATGGATGAGCAAAGATGGTGTCTGAAGACGGAATCTACTCCAGGTGAAGATGCCATGAACACTGTTGAAATGAGAACAAAGGATTTAGAATACTCCATAAGCATAGCTGATAAAGCAGCAGCTTTATCATGATTTAAGAGCATTGACTCCAAGTTTGAAAGATGTTCTACTGTAGGTGAATGCTGTCCAACAGCATGGCATGCTGCACAGAAACCTTTTGTGAAAGGAAGAGTCAATCAATGTGGCAAACTTTACTGTTGTCTTATTCTAAGAAATTGCTACAGCCACACCAACCTTCAGCAACCACCACCCTGATTAGCCAGCAGCCATCAACGTTGAGGTAAGACCCTCCACCAGCAAAAAGATTATGACTTGCCAAAGGCTCAGATAATCATTAGCATTTTTAAACAATAAAGAATTTTTAAGTTATGTACATTTTTTAGGCATAATGCTACTGCACACTTAAGAGACTATAGTATAGTGTAAACATAACACATGCACTGGGAAACCAAAAAAATTGTGTGACTTGTTTTATTGAGATATTCACTTTATTGTGGTGGTCTGAAACCAAACCCTCAATATCTCTGAGGTGTGCCTGTACTGGATTTACAATTCCAATTAAGATGCAGCAAAAGAAACAAAATATATAAAGTTACAGTTTTGAACAAATCATAAACCAGGCAAGGAAGGACAGATACTTGAGAGATGGCCCCAGTGTTAGTGCTGAAGTGCTGGCTAGTGCTCCTAAGCTCAAAAAGGCTGTGAAGTGCCTTGCAGAGCATGTGTGTGCTAGATGGCCTTTCTTCAGGCATGAACTATAGCTGTTGGCTATAGCTGTACTGCAGCTGTGATTCAATGGTAACGTATCGATAATATAATATTAAATAAGATGTCTTTAAGCAGAAATGCACATAAAACAAGGTTATGTATTGATCCGCTGATAAAAATATTGTGACCAGAGGCTCTCAGGAACATAGCCCTGTATTTCCCCTAAGAACAACAGTTTGATGTTCGCTAGTTCAGTGTTTGTCGCACTTCATAAAACATTAACTACCCAAATTTATCTGGATTTAATGCAAACCCAAGCAAAATCCCAAGAAGATTTTGTAAAAATTGACTAAGTGATTCTAAAATTCATTAGAATAGTCAAACATTTTTAAAAAATAAAAAAATGAACAAAGTTGGAGAACTTATACTGCTTAACTTAAAAGATTATAACACTATGAAAATCAACATAAACAAACAGATCATTGGGCTAGAAAAAGGGACCCAGAAATAGACCCACATCCACACCCATGCATGAGCAAATGATGTTCAACAAAGGTGCAAAGACAATTTAGTAAAGATAGACTAGTTTTTTCAACAAATTGGATATCTATATGCAAAAAATGAAGAAAATTTCAACTTATACCTTGCGCTATATAAAATAATCAGTTAAAAATAGATCACAAACATAAATGTGAAAGCTAAAACTATAAAACTATTGCAAGAAGACAGAAGTTTTTTGTGACCCCGTGAAAGGCAAAGGTTTTTTAGATATGATACAGAAAGCACAGTTCATAAAAGAAAAAATATATAAATTTATTAATAGTTTCATTAAAATTAGAATGTTTTGTTTTCTGAAAGATATTATTAAGAGAATAAAAAATCAAGCCACAAACTGGAAGAAAATATTTACAACACATATATCTGATAAGAAATTTTATCCAGAATATATAAAGGACTCTTAACATTCAACAATAAGAAAATAAGCCAGCAAACAATTTGCAAAAGATTTTGAAACTTCATGAAAGAAGGTATATGTACAAGCATATGAAAAGTTGTTATTTATAGGAAACTGCAAATTAAAATTGCAATGAGCTATCATTACACACCTTTAGAATGACTGAAACTAAACAGATGGATTCTACCAAGTGTTGACGAGGATGCGGAGCAACTGTCACTCTCATACACTGCTGGTGAGAATGTAAAATGGCAAGACCACTTTGGAAATGAGTCTGGCAGTGTACACCTATGATCCAAAGGTTTCACTCCTAGGTTCCTACCCCAAATAAGTGAAAGCATATATCCATACACAGACGTGTTCACTACATTCATAGCAATTTTATTTGTAGTAGCCCTGAAGTAGAAATAACGTGAATGCTTATCAACATATGAATAGTTAAAAAAAGTATGGCACATCAGTATAATGGAAAATTACTCAACAATGAAAAGAATTAATATTGATACACCATACAACATTGATGAATCTCAAAATAATTATGATGAGTGGAAAAAGGCAAATCAAAAAAGTACATAGTGTGGAATTTTATATATATAATATTCTAGAATATGCAAACCAATCTAGAGTGACAGAAAACAAATTAGTGACTCTCTTAGGAAATGGAGGGGCAGGAGGGTGGAATTAAAAAGGGCACAAGGAAACTTTGGGGGTAATGAATTGTGGTGATGGTTTCATGGGTATATATGTTAAAACTTAAGCTACACACTTTAAATATACACAATTTATTTATTTTATGTCAGTACTTTCTTAGTACCTCAATAAAGCTGTTTTTAAAAGTCTGAGATATCGGCCGGGCATGGTGCCTCACACCTGTAATCCTAGCACTCTGGGAGGCCGAGGCAGGAGGATCACTTGAGCTCAGGAGTTTGAGACCAGCCTCAGCAAGAGCAAGACCCAGTCTCTACTAAAAATAGAAAGAAATTAGCTGGGCAACTAAAATAGAAAAAATTAGCTGGGCATGGTGGCACACCCCTGTAGTCCCAGCTACTCAGGGGGCTGAGGCAGGAGGATCACCTGAGCCCAGGAGTTTGAGATTGCTGTGAGCTATGATGAGGCCGTTGCACTCCAGCCCCGGCAACAGAGCAAGCCCTGCCTCAAGGAAAAAAAAAGAGTCTGAGATAGCAGTAAAGTTGTTTGCAAAGTTAAATTCATAGGTTTAAATTTTTACATTGCTAAATGAGAAACAATGACAAATTAATTTAAAAACTTCAGAAATAAGAAAATAAGCAATAACAAAAAATGAATCAATGAAAATCCAAAAGAAGAAGTAAATACAGAAGCAGCAAAATTTTACAAACCAGGAAACAATAAATTACAGAACTGACAAATTTCAGTGCTTGTTCATGGTAGACCCCAAGGTGGAGTTGCGCCAGCTACCCAGCTCATTAATAAAGAACGTAGGGAAAGACATAAGTACAAAAACTTATCACTGTGTGGAGAAACATATCCACAAGTTAAAAAAAAAGATGCATAACAGGACACATTTACTGTGCTAATAACTTTGAAAACTTGATTAAATAGATAATTTTCTAGGAAAACATAAATTACAAAATTTGACTTGGTAAGATATTTAAAACAATCTAAAGAGACCAATAAAAGCAAAAGAAATTGAGAAAATTCTTAAAGTGTCATTGCTCAAATTCCCAAGCCCAAGTTTTTCCCTACTTTCAAAGAAAATGTGATTCTGGTGATACTGACATAGTTTGAAGGTAGAGTTGGTATTTGAATCCAAATAAAGTAACTTCCAAAGCCAAACTCTCAACTGCTATTCAGTAGAGAAAATTAAAAGTCAGGTGAAGGACAGAGACACTTACTTGGACTTGTACTGTTATTCTAAATACCTAGCCAAAGCAATAAAGTGAGAGAAGAAATAAGAATAAGGTGAAAGGGAAGAAATAAATGAGTACAATGAGCTATGAGACTCTATGCCTGGGAAATTATTAATAGCAACTATGTTGGCCCTAGTGGTCTAGCAAAATAATAATGATGATGGCCATAAAATGTATTAAGTAATATGAAAGTCTTAAAATAATAATTCTGAAATAGTCAATATAATTCTAAAACTTACCTGGAAAAAATAATTCTAAAATTAACCTGGGGAAAATAAATGTTTGGGACTAGCCAGAAAATTTTTAGAGGGAAAAAATGATGTGAGTCCAGCCACATCTGTTAATAACAATGTATTAAGATACTAATATCACAGGACAACATAGTGTTGTATAGTAACAGACCAATAGAAAGTACAGCTAGTTCTATTCCTGCATAATACCATAGTTTGCAGGCCCAGAAACAGGCCCAGATGCATGTGAAAACTCTGTAGATAAAAAATTGGCATTTCAGATAAAAGCATGCTTATATAGAGGAAGATAGCTTGTTATTTGGAAAATCACAAAAATGCTTATTACCTATCTTTTCCAAAATAAATTTCAGTAAATAAAAATATTAAATATAAAAAATTATGCCACAAAAGCACTGTAACACCAAACAGGTGAATTTTATAGATCTTCCCAAATTATGGAAATACTTTCTAAATATGTTATAAATTCCAGACATCACAAAGGAAAAGACTGATAAATTTGACTTCATAAAAAATTTTCACAAAGTAACAAAGGAATAGACAAAGGCCATGCCACCATGAAGTAAAAATTACTTGCATTCTGTATAACAAAAAGAATCCCTTGATATATAAAAGCATCATATGAATCAATAAGGAAAAGAAGAACGATCCTATTGAACACAGAATTCGAAGGACTTGAACAAGTACTTCACAGATAAAGGAAAAGTAAGGACAGTAAACATGTGCACAGAGGCTCAGCTTCATAGCTAACTTAAAAAATTCAAATCTGAACAACGATGAGATCCTATTTCTCACTGATCAGATTGAAAGTTTGATATCATCCAGTGCCAGCCAGAGTGTGGGTAACTTTTTGATGAGAATGTAAATTGGTATCACCTTCTATGGAAAGCTTAGCTCATTTTCTGCTGCTTATAACAGACTCCTGAAACTGGACAATTTATGAAGAAAAGGAATTTACTTTTTACAGTTATGGAGGCTGAGAAGGCCAAGGTGAGGGGCCTCTGGTGAGAGCCTTTTTGCTGATGGGGACTCTCTGCAGAGTCCCACAGAGGTCGCAGGGCATCGCATGGTGAGGGGGCTGTGCCAGCTCAGGTCTCTCTTCTTATAAAGCCACGGGTCCCCCTCCCTGGATAACCCATTAATCCATTAACCATTCATGAGAGCAGAACCCTCACAACCCAGTCACCCCCTGAAGGCCCTGCCTCTCAATACTGCCATAGTGGGGACTGAGTTTCAACAAGAGTTTTAAAGGGACAAACATTCAAACTGCAGCAAAAGCCTTTCAATATTTTAAATATGCATGCCATTTGACCCAGCAACTCTATTTCTTAGGAATTTATCCTGCAGAAATACAGTATTGGCATGATTGTGCAAACACACACATACATATATGAAAATGATTGTGGTAAATATATTAATTTCAGGAGCTATTAAGGAACTTACTATTTTCCCTATATATCAAAATACTTGGTAGCATTTTGAAATGAAATTGAATGGAAGTTGTTTGATTTCCTCTAAAGAAAGGTGTTGTATACTTTAAAATAATTCCTAATTTGTTTACAAGCTGTTGGCAGCTTCAGTGGAGACTGGTGATTGCCAACATCTCATGTGCGAACTGAGAAAACCACCAGTGTTTCCTGGCGAGGCCCAGGATGCTCATTTATTTCTGGGAAGGAAAGACACAGCATTTTATAGCTGCTTGCTCAGGAAACCGCAGACAAGGAATGCTTTTGTGAAACACTCCGCGGGTGTCCGGCAGCAGCTGTGTGGCCCCACTGCTTGGGAATGAAAACTGGCTCCCCGGCAGGCGAAAATCCCTTTCTCTCTTTCTTTCTTCTCTCTCTTTCTTTCTTTCTTTCTTTCTTTCTTTCTTTCTTTCTTTCTTTCTTTCTTTCTTTCTTTCTTTCTTTCTTTCTTTTTTCTTTCTTTCTTTCTTTCTTTCTTTCTTTCTTTCTTTCTTTCTCTCTCTCTCTCTCTTTCTTTCTTTCTTTTTCTTCCTTCCTTTTTATTATTTCAGCATATCATGAGGGTACAAATATTCTGGTTACATGTAATGAGTTTGCCTCACCCAAGCCAGGGCTACAAGGTGCCCTTCCCCCATACAGTGCACTCCGCCTCCTGCAGTTATGAGTTTACCCCCACCCCCACCTGAGCGGCACCCAGTGAATATCGCCACCATGTGAGCACCTTGGTGTTGGGCAGTTAGTACGTCGCTTTCTTAGGGTGGCCGGCAGCGTGTCAGCCTCATAATCTGAAAACCTCTTTCTGATAAGGAGCACCCGGAAGGGGAGGCTCTGAGCATCACGGCCTTAGCTTTTCCTGAGAAGAGAACTCAAGTGTGAGCTCACTGTCTACATAGTCTGAGAGATCTGAATCAGGCTGAGAGGCCCAGACACCTGCAACGTGTAGGGAAACAAGAGAAACTTTTGCATATTTTGGGAAATTAAAATAAGCTTTCCCTTTGGTTATCACAGTGAAGAACAACGAAAGGTGGAATGCAGTAGCCATGGTCTTCAGAAGAGGTCAAACAAGGGCCTATGGAATTTTCTGGAGCTGGCTTGGCTTAGGCATTAAATGAATGACCAGTCATCTCAGGATTGCTGAATTTGTCAAAGCAGGGGTCTGGCATTTAACAAGGATCTTGATCTCATTTTCCAGAAAACGAATGCCTGGCTATGAAGAACCTTTGCTGCTATTCCAGGTGTCCCTGTCCAGCAAGGCAGGGCCACAAATGGGCTACTTCTTTGATCAGCTATTGAGGGTAATTCAATTCTGAATAAACATCACCCTTTTTTCCACGTGTGAGGGATCATGTCCTCATATACTTAAACGATCAT
Organism: Propithecus coquereli; assembly: GCF_000956105.1. Lineage (NCBI taxonomy): Eukaryota > Metazoa > Chordata > Mammalia > Primates > Indriidae > Propithecus > Propithecus coquereli. Next base: position 681,327 of record NW_012149986.1, on the reverse strand, counting down.
CATCTGGACTCATGCAAATAAATACAATATTACGAAGCTTTAGATTTTTTTCATAAACACTAAATTGTTGGCTGACAGTGTGCGCAAGCTTTGGCCATGGCAGGCATCTAGGGGTGGCAGATGGGAAGCACCGCGGGATGCAGAGATCTATAATCTGCACAAACCTGGGCCATCCTGCTCCGATTTTCAGCATAGACCCTCTGAGCACCCAGCTCCCCGCGAGCACCCAAGCACCCAGTCCATGATCCAGAGCCCCGATGGTAATAGAGTCTCCAGCGTGGCTTTCCCTGAGCGGGCGGCAAATGCCCAGAGCACCTGGCTGTGCACCTGTTGGACAGACGGCCCGGCATTCTCTCCTCGCCCAGGAGCTGGGGCTCCCGCCTGCCCTGCAGCGGCTCCCACGCTCACCTGGACACCTCCACGCTGCTTCCCACCTGGAGGCTCCTGTTCTTCTCCCATTTTCAGTTCGGGGTGTCCACTCGTTTCATTTCTTTTCAAAACAGAGACATGGAAGTTGAGGAGAAAACAAAGACTGTCCCACAGAGGATGAGGAAGGGATAAAGTTGTACATACAATTATTTTAAAGTAAAGAGTTTCTTGCCTCTTTTAATTTTTTGGACACTTGGTACCCGCAGGCATCAAGGAGACCAGGTGGACTAAATCACGCTCCCCCCCTGGAGGAGCTCACTGTCTCTGGCGTTGACAATTCGGGCCAACTTCTCCAAGACAACGAAGATGAAGAAAAACCAGTTGTTAGTCTAAACAAAGTTGGTTTTTACCCCCCTCAGCAGCATGATTCTGAAGGTGCACATCTTCCTCAGGAAGGTGATTCTGATTGTTTGTGGATGCTGAGCTTCCCACAAGAGTCCCCTCTAAGTTGGCGATCTTAGAGGCAAGTTTGGAATTCCTTTTAAATGCCTTCGCCCTAACCTTACGACCAGGATCTGCGTGTTCCTACCGTGAGCTTCCCATGCAATGCTACAGTGCGTTTCCCAGGAGCTTAGATCATCAGTCACGTGTACGTCAATCAAAATAGAAGGTAAATGCTAGATTTCTTCTCCCCCCTTCTATGACTTTACAACAAAAGAAGAAACACAAATTTATCTTCTAACCTGCTAGTAAACGGCTGGCTTATAAAAAGGATCTTAAGGTTTTAGACAAACCACAGGTTGCCAGGCGTGTGCTCATAACACTTGAGCTTGCATTGTCTCCTCTCTTTACTATAATTCGCAAGAACCAGTGCTTAGCGCGTGTCCGTGGTGGCTGCCATTTGCTCCCTGGCGTCCTTGCGCACCTTCTTCACATGAAGAGGCGACCTGGACAGCGCTGCCCACCACAGCATTCCCAGCGTCGCGCGGCGGGCCTGATATATGTGATGTGTTCAGTAATTATTTTACTCAGAGAATAAGTACATGGAGGAAAGGAATCTGGGACCTACCCTCTGTTTCCTTGCTTGGCAAAATCCCAACACTCTAAACCAATATAAAGAGAAAAGCCAGTGGGAAAGAAAAGACATCTTAATTCTCTCAAATGTGAAAGAAAAAACTGACTTTTGTCCTCCTTATATTGCTTCTTAGATGTCATCACGAGTGGCACAGGCTGGCACGGAGAAAGTCCTCCGTAATGATTCCATGCTCAATGTTGTGGTTTAAACCAAAATACCTGGGTTAGGATCTTCTTCCTGTGGGTGACATTCAAAGGATGGCTGTGATGAAAAGTGTATTGGGAAGCTCTTCCCACAAAGTAGGTGGCCTAATTGTGCCACAGTCTTTGCTCTCAAACAAGGCCATCGTGCCCTTGGTCACAGACTCTGTTTTCCCTCAAGCAGTACTGGGCACAGTGTTTTGTCGTGTTTGCTGTGGAAACTGGGACTCATGGTTAATTGCTCAATTTGTGCATATTACAGATCTTACGGACCCAAACATCCACTGCATCACTTTGTTGTTTATAGGTCATTCTTCTTAGGGTTCCAAGGCTTGTGTGAACTTTAAAATGAATCACTATGTTCTCTTCATATTAATTTTGAAATTCTGGGCATTTATCAGGGCTGTGGTGGCCACTTTTGAAAACTTCAGTGAAAAGATGCCAGGAGCACCAAACACAATAAAAAACTTGATTTTCATTCAAAAAGGAGAGAAATGGTAACAATAACTTAAATATTTGGGCTGGAGTAATCACTTTCTAGTAAATAAAGATTTGATTTTAAAAAATCAAAACCAATGTTAAGCTCTGCTTTTGGATGGTGAAACAGCGATTAGGCTGGAGATTGGGTCGATGGGTTCGTTCCTGACATTCCTTCTCCACTGCCCGCGGCTTGGTTGATTGTACAGAATTTGAAGTATTTCAATAATGTCCAGTATCTCTCATTTGTAATGGACAATTGAAAAGTAATTTCTTTTTTTTTTTTTTTGAGACAGAGTCTCACTCTGTTGCCCAGGCTAGAGTGCCGTGGCGTCAGCCTAGCTTACGGCAACCTCAAACTCCTGGGCTCAAGCGATCGTCCTGCCTCAGACCCCAAGTAGCTGGGACCACAGGCATGTGCCACCATGCCCGGCTAATTTTTTTTCTATATATTTTAGCTGTCCAGTTAATTTCTTTCTATTTTTAGTAGAGATGGGGTCTTGCTCTTGCTCAGGCTGGTTTCGACCTCCTGAGCTCAAGCGATCCTCCCACCTCGGCCTCCCAGAGTGCTAGGATTACAGGCATGAGCCACCGCGCCCGGCCAGTAATTTCTTATTAGCGAGAATTTCTTCACGACTTTTCTGCAGTGAACTTCCTAAGTTTCAATTACGTGGTAAAACCCTTTGGGAATGTGAAAATCCAAAACTTAAAGCAAACACTGCTCTCGGAGAAGGGCTGAGCTTGTGAGGGGGTGCAAGGCTGCGCCAGCAGGCTCCATCCACGCATCCAGGTGGGCTTTGCCTGGGCCCCTGTGAAACGTGCAGCAGAGAGAAGAGCCCTGCTGGGTGGCTCCGTCCCCTCCTCACAGGAGTGGCCGTAATGCCACCCAAGGACACACCAACAACATTGAATGAATGAATGAAAATGAGTTGCAGGGAATATTTAGGCTTTAGAAAACTTTCTTTTTTTTTTTTTTGAGACAGAGTCTCACTTTGTTGCCCTGGCTAGAGTGAGTGCCATGGCGTCATCCTAGCTCATAGCAACCTCACACTCCTGGGCTCAAGTGATCCTCCTGCCTCAGTCTCCCAAGTAGCTGGGACTACAGGCATGCGCCACCATGCCCAGCTAATTTTTTTCTGTATATTTTTAGCTGTCCAATTAATTTCTTTCTATT
>NW_012149986.1:658129-677982 GCF_000956105.1 Propithecus coquereli | reverse complement strand
GCATGGGAGGCTGAGGCAGTAGGATCCCTTGAACCCAGGAGTTCGAGACCAGCCTGGGAAACACAGCCAGACCTGGCCTCTAAACATACATGCATATACATACATGCATACATAAATAAATAAATATTTTTTTTTCTACTCCTGGTTTGCCTTATTTCCTCCAACTTATTTTGGAAAAACACCACGTTTCTTCAAAAAAGTTGAGACCTACCCTAAAAGAAAGACCAAAGTTCTTTCAACAGAAAGGATATAATAAAATAAGAAATCTTGGAACATAAAAGGAAGAAAGAAAAATGGAGATAAAAGGTAAATACAATAGACTTTCCTCCTCCTCTTGAGTTTCCTAAGTTGTTTGATGATTGGAGGAAAACTTACAGCACACTGATATTATTCTCAATGTATGCTGAGAAAATATTTTAATACAATTATATTATAAATAGAAAATGATTGAAAAGATATTACAGGAGAGAAGGTCTATATATTTCATTTGGGCTGGTAAAATGCTAAAGCCTTAAGACTGATATATATATATTTAAAATTGAATTCAAATTTTAAACAAAAACTCACATATCAAATATCCTGGTCCAGACTGCGTCCCTGAAGAATTCTACAAAATATTTAAAGAAAAATTAAAACCAATTCTACACAATTTCTTTCAGATATTAAATAAGAGGGAAGAGTTCCTAGCTCTTTTTTTAGCCAATGAAACTTTCACTTATTTTTGTTTTGAATAGGTTTGAATAGGTTCAGAAAGTCAAAACGAAGTGACAAGATATGCTATGACAATTATTGCTTCCTTTCTTTCTGCCTTTCACGTTCCCTTCCGATCCCCATAGGTAGCCAGTTTCATTAGTTTCTACCAGTCCTTTCAGTGTTGTTTCTTTATTCACACGGAAACAGAAATAACATATATAGAGCAGTAAAATATACATAACTTAGCATTTACCATTTTAACCATTTTTAAGTGTACAGTTCAATGGCATTAAGTCCATTCACACTGTTGCACAAACATCCATCTCCAGAAGTTTTCCATCACCCCATTCTGAAACTCAGTAGCCATTAAATAATAATGTCCCACTACCTCCAGTCCATGGTAACTATTGCTCCACCTTCTGTCTCTATGAATTTACCTATTCTAGGTGTCTCATATAAGTGAAATCATATCATTGTCTTTATGTGTCTGGCTTATTTCACTTAGCATAATGTCTTCAAGGTTCATCCATGTTGTAACATGTATCTTGATTTCCTTCCCGTTTAAGACAGAATAATAGTCCATTGTATGCATATACCACATTTTGTTTGTCCATCCATCCATCAGTGGACATTTGGGCTGTTTCCACCTTTTGGCTATTGTAAATTGAATAATGCTGCTATGAACATTGATGTGCAGATATCAGTTTGAGTTTCTACTTTCAATTCTTTTGTGTATAAACCCAGAATTGGAATTGTTAAATAAAATGGTAATTCTGTGCTTAATTTTATGAGGAATAACCATACTGTTTTCCACCAGCAAAGCACAAATGTTCCAACTCCCCCACCTCCTCATCAACACTTTTTGTTTTATGATTTTTTGATAATAGCCATCCTAATGGATATAAAGTGATATAATTGTTGCTTTGATTTGCATTTTCCTAATGATTAATGAGCATCTTTTCACACACTTATTGATTATGTATATATTCCTTAGAGAAATTTCTATTCAAACCTGTTGCTCATTTTTGAATTGGGTTGTGTTTTGTGTGTGTTGAGTTTTAGGAGTTCTTTGTATGTTCTAGATATTAGTTTCTTATCAGATGTGTGATTTGAAAATATTTTTCCCATTCTGTGGGTTGCCTTTTACTCTGTTGATAGTGTCCTTTGATGCACAAAATTTTTCATTTTAAGGAACTCCTCCAATTTATCTATTTTTTTTTTGTTTTTGCCCGTGCTTTTGGTGTAATAGCCAAGAAGTCATTGCTAAATACAGTGCCATGAAGCTTTCTCCCTATGATTTCTTTTTGTAGCAATTTTATAGTTTTACCTGCTACATGTAGGTCTTAATGGGCTTTGAGTTCTTTTTTTGTATATGGTATGAGTGAGATAAGACTAGAACATATATTATGCTAAATACACGTGGTTAAAGAAGGCATCCTTGTCTCGTTCTTAACCTTAGCAGAAAGTTTTCAGTCTTTTACCATTAATTATGATATTACCTGTGGATTTTTCATATCCAGTTTTTATTTTGTTGAGGAAATTTCCTTCTCTTCCTAGTTTATTGTTTTTTTTTTTTATCATGAAACAGTGTTGAATGCTTTCAAATAATTTTTATGTGTCAATTGAGATGATTATGAATGTGCGTAGGGGGATGTGTTATGTGTTTCTTCATTCTGTTAATGTGATGTGTTACATTGATTGACTTTCACATGTTGAACCATCCTTGCGTTTCAGGAGTAATCCACTTGATCCTGGTGTAAAATTATCTTAGCATGCTGCTGTATTTGGTTTGAGTATTTTGTGTACAATTATAGGGTCAATATTCGAAAGTGATATTGGTCTGTAGTTTTCTTTTCTTATAGTGTCATTGTCTGGCTTTAATACCAGGGTAATGCTGGTCTCACAGAATGATTTAGAAAGTGTTCCCTTCTCTTCAACTTTGTGGAACGGTTTGGGAAGCATAGATTATTTTTTTAATGTTAGGTAGAATTCACCAATTCACCAGTAAAGCCATCTGGTCATGGGATTTTCTTTTTTGGGAGATTTTTGGTTACTGATTTTATCCCTTTACTACCAATAGGTCTATTCAGATTTTCTATTTCTTCATGATTCAGTCTTGGTAGGTTGTATATTTCTAGAAAATTGTTCATTTCCTCTAGGTTATCCAATTTGATGGTGTACAATTGTTCGTATTGTTCTCTTGTAATCCATTTTTTCTATATATAGCAATGTCCATTTCTGCTTTTAGTAATCTGAGCCTTCTCTTTCTTTCTCAGTCAATCAAGCTACAGATTAATCTTTCAAAGAACTAAATTTTGATTTTCTTAATTGCTTTTCTGTTCTCTGTTTTGTTTATCTTTGTTCTCAACTTTATAATTTCCTTCTTTCTACGAGTTCTGGGCTTTGTTTGGTATTCTTTTTCTAGATCCTTAAGGTATAAAATCATGTTATTGGTTTGAGTCCTTTGTTACAGTGCACATTCACAGCTATGAAGTTCCCTCTGAGCATTACTTTTGCTGCACCCCGTGAGTCGCATTAGTCCTCCAGGTATTCTCCAGACAGGTGAGAACGATGTGCACGGTAATCTGCAGATAATATCTGCTCTGCTCCTTCTGGTTCTAAGGTGGGGAGAGACTTGGAACAGAGCTGCTACCAACCCAAAACCAAGGCCACTGCCATGCTGGGAAGAGGGGGCCAAGGGCAAGTAAAACACCCCAAAACATTCCTATCATTTCAAAAATGGCTTTTTCTTGATTTGGTGTTTCTTGGCTGCTGTAAACCTTTGACTATTTTCCAGAGCTGCTATGAAGTTGGTTCAGACAGCTCTGGTTTCATTTGTTTGCTTATTTCTGTTTCTGTGGGGAACAATCGTTTTGCTGATGTCTTCACTTCTTTGTTTTTTGATAAACAGAAATTTTCTCTTTTGTTTTCCCTTTTGGCGTCATCTTCCCCAGATGATGTGCCGGCCAGGTCCCTCATTCTTTCATGGTTTTGCTCAGGCACCATTTTCTCTGTGAGACCTCTCTTCTCCACTTTTTCCTAGCATTCACTATCCTCCCTTTTTTTAAATTTTATTTTGAGGCAATTATAAATTCATGATCAGTTGTGAGAAATATGCAGAGAAATCCCATGTGCCATTTACCTAGCTTCCTCCAGTGGCACCATTTTGGAAAACTATGGTACAATATCACAACTGGAATATTGACATTGATACAGTCAAGTTAAAGAACATTTCCATCACCCCAAATAGCTTTCATGTTATACTTTTATACCCACCTCCACCTCCCTACCCCATTCCACCCCATCTCTGACTCCTGACATCCCCAATGGGCCCCCACCTTTTTGGCACCAGGGACTGGTTTAATGAAAGACAGTTTTTCTATGGATGTCGGGGGTGGAGGGTGGGAGTGGGGGAGGTGGAGCTCAGGCGGTGATACGAGTGATGGGGAGCGGCTGTAAATACAGACGAAGCTTCACTCTTGCTCGCTTGATGCTCAGCTCCTGCTGTGTGGACCCAGTTCCTAAGTTTCCTGGAAGACAATTTTTCCATGGACACGATGGGGATGGGGGAGGGTGGTGGGGTAGCAGCAGAGCTCTGCGGCCCAGTCCCTAACAGTCCATGGACTGGTACTGGTCCACTGCCCGGAGGGTTAAGGATGACAGCTCTAATCTGTTCATTTCTATAACTTTGTCATTTTAAGAATGTTGTATAAATGGAATTATACAGTAGGTTACCTAGTGGAATTGGCTTTTTCATTCAACATAATTCTCTGGAGATTTATCCAAATTATTATAAATATCAATAGTTTGTTCCTTTTTATTTCTGAGTAGTATTCCATGGTATAGGTGTACCATATTATTTAACTCATTGATAGATATCTGGCTTTTTATTATTACCAATAACACTGCTATATTTATTTGTGTGCAGATTTTCATGTGCACTTAAGTTTTCATTTATCTGAGACAAATGCCCAAGAGCACAATTGCTGAGTTGATGGTAGATGTGTATTTCAAGAGACTTTTTGTCTATGTCTATTGGCAGTCCCAGATTGGGGGTTCTGCAGTACTCCATCTGGTATACAGGGAGGCAGTAAGGAAACCCGGGGCACTCACTGCCATACCGCTCCTCAAGCCCTGAGGTCCCTAGGAAGTCCATCTTCTTTCCATCTTTTAGAATCTTCCAATGCTGTTCTGTCCAGGGTTCTTTGGTTGTAAGAAAGAAGACCTGGGACAAATGGAGATACTCCAACTTTAGGAAATGGAAGTCTTCCCATTTTGTTTTTCTCCAAAATCTTGTCAGTACCTAACACAGCATACAGGTTACTTCTTTATTTGATTATTTGCTTATTCCTGCACTGGAATAGTATCTTGATAAGGCAAGGAACTTTTGTTGTTGTTGTTCACTGCCATCTCTTTGGAGCTTAGAATATCTGTCTTAATTTGTTGCATAAAGAAATGAGGCTGGGTGCAGTGGCTCATGCTTGTAATCCTAGCACTTTGGGAGATCAAAGCAGGAGGATCACTTGAGGCCAGGAGTTCAAGACCAGCCTGGGCCACATAGCAAGACCCCATCTCTTAAAAAAAAAATAATAAAAAAGAATTAGCCAGGTGTAGCAGCACACTCCTATAGTCCCAGCTACTTGGGAGGTCAATGTTATAGTGAGCTCTGATCACATGCCAATGCACTCCAGCCTTGGTGACAAAGCGAGACCCTGTCTCAAAAAAAAAAAAGAAAGAAAAAAAGAAAGAAAATTAATAAATGACAGTTACCTTTATTTTCCTTACACTATTTATTTAATATGGATTATTCATGAATTTACCAGGGCAAATACAATTACATTGCATGAATATTGTAGCATATTACTACTATTTCTTTCTCAAAAGGATCAAATCTCTTTATACTGATGCCAATAAAAATATCTCTGTGCAGTGTTCCACTATTGGTATTCCATTCCTACAAAGAGGAACAGCACTTAACAGCAGGCAAGGAGGGGAGGTGCCTACACGCTTCCCACCTTTAGGCCCAGCTCTCGGCCCCCGGCGTGCCGCCTGCCTTCTCCTGTTCCATTGCTCTCTCCTGCCAAGTCCTGGCTGCAGCCTCCCCAGCAGCCTTCTGGAGTCCCAGCCTCACCCTGCCTGCTGCACCCAGGCCTCCGAGGCAAGGGGCCCTGGGCAGGAGGGAGCTATGACCCCAGCACCCCAAGCTGGAACTCCAGACACGCTTCCCTGGACACACAGGCTCATTCGTCCTGTGGTCAGCACACTGTGGATTAAACTGGAGTTTATGGGTTGGCCTGGAGTCTTATCAGCTTTTATCATGCTGACAAGAAAAGGCATTTCAAGTTCCAAATGACAGATTTACAAACGAAATTTCAGAAACCACAGTTTTGCCTTAACATCAGCCTCACAGAACTCCTGCCTGCTCTGGTCTTCCCCAGCCTGGCCTCCCAGGAGCCACAGCCTGCCCTGCACAGCCCGGCTCAGTCCGTGGCTCTGCCAAACAGCCTTACATCAGGTGTTCCAGCCAGTCTTATGTCACCTGTCACTCATCCTTTGGCCCTCAGCCCTCTCAAAGTCCATTGCTGAGTCCTGCTGATGAGACTGTGCAAACCAAACTCTTCCTGTGTTTTGGCATCTCTGTTTCAACCCCCCCAGTCAAGTCCCTCGACTCTCCAGTCCCCTTGGAGTGGCCTCCTGGTGTCCATCAGAGCACTCAGCCAGGTGCTCCCCCACTCCGTGCCTGCCGCAGCTCTGGTCATACACAAAATAAGGCCCAGCCCACCTGCGGGGGCGGGCCCCGCCCACTCGTGCAGCTCATCCCTCCCCTGCTGCCCCTGTCCCCTCGCGCTTCACCCGCACAGGCTGACTTGTTCTCAGGCCCGCGGGGCTTTCACCACCAGTGTTCAGCGCTGGCTCCCCTTCTGCCTCACAACCTCCGCTCCCATGCGTGTTGCCAGCTGCTGCGGGCATGTGGTCCTCAAGGTAAGTGTCACCTCCTCACCTTGCTGTCCCAGGACAAAGCAGCGACCCAGGCCTCCTTTATCCGCTTGGTGACACTGACCTTGCATAGTACACGTGGACTGGTGTGTTGTTGCTGCTCCTGCACGGGGCGACCTCTGGACGAGAGCTGATTGTCTGCACCTCACACCTGCAGTGTCCGCAGTCAGCCATCAGTGCTCAATACCCCTCTGTTGCGTGATGCTAAGTGAAATTCCCACATTTCTCCCAGATTAGAAAAACCTGGTGTGCAGTTGGTGCCCCCACCTCTCCGGCCTGAGGCCTGTCTGGAAGAAGTTGATCTGAGCACACGCTGTTCTTCCTTCCTTCCTTTCTCCAGACATCTGTGACTCTCTGAACAAAAGCTGGCCTCTTATTTTTTCTAGAATGTAGGCAAAGCCAAAGCATCCGTTCAGGCAATATATTCATTAAACACCAGCTCTGTTTGGGCGCTGTGCTGGCACTGAGAACACCCATCTGGTCTGGAAGGCAGACGATAAAATAATAATAGTGCGACACTGTGCTAAGAGCCGTCCTGGGGTTTTGGAGGTTAAGGGTTCAGTGAATGAACCAAGTGAGGAGGATCCCAGGCAGGAGGCTCATGGCAAATGTGTCCATGAGGATCTGAGACAGAGCTTGCGCTTGGGGACCATAAGTGGCTTGCAAAGGCTGGCATCACACACAGGAGATGAGGCCAGGTGGATGTGGGCCTTGCCAGGGAGGCCCTCAGCCTGAAGGAGGGACCAGGGCTGGCCCTTACAGAGGCCACACTGGTCCTGCTCCGCTGGGTCCATTCCTGCAGAGGGCAGGTCCGCAAGATGTGGACAAAAGATGTGCCTACCTGGGGCCTGTACATTGCCTTCCGGATAACACTGGGGACCCCAAACCCCAGAATTCTTTGCCCAAACACCCCAAGCTCACTTGTAGTAGGCCTCTTCCTGAGGGTTGACCATCTGTCCACTAAGCACCCCTGGGCCCAAGGGTGGCTGAGCACATGCACGTGGACAGAGGCTGGATGTACAGGCTGGGATGTCCACTTGAATGGGCACAGGGACCTCAGTGCCTGAGTAAAAGGGTCTTCTTTCGGCTGGGGGCTGGGCTGGGACCGGGGCTTGAAAGTATTTAGACGTATGATAGATAATATGTGGACTCTCCCTCATCACCTGCCCGAGTGGTTCGCATGGACCTGGTCCAGGAAGTCTGGAGCCACAAGAGAACGGTTAAGCTTTATCTGAGCTGGCGGGCAGGGGGAAGGGTCTAAACAAGGAAGAGACAAGATCACCGTGACAGTTGGCAGGTAGGTGATTAATTGGAGGTAGCACAGGGTCGACAGGAAGCTACATGAGCGCGGATGGAGTGTGGGCTCTGAGGTGGGTACCGGTTCTGGTTCCGGCTCCACTTGCTGGTTAGGTGGACTTGAGTGAGTTACTTCTCTCCGAGTCTCATTTCCCACAACTATAGATAGAGCTAAGGCCGTTGCACAGAGTATATCACCCAGAATTATCTACAAGTGTGAGTTCATATTTTTGCCATTTTTAGGAAAAAAGTTCTTCAGTGAAAAACTCTAAAGACAGCCCTGGGAACACTCCAGTGTGGGCCTCCCCTCCCACTAGAAAGGAAGTGGCCTGTTTGGGAAATGAAGCATTCCTTTGAGCTTCACCTTGGCCTGCTGGAGTGGGAACGCGCGGCGACCCAAGGCCCCCGGCCTCCGAGGGAGAGCAGGGCGGCTGCAGCCCTTCCCTCCATGCGTGCCGGTGCCCGTGTGCGCCGCGGGGGCCCGATTCCGTCCACGCGTGCTGGTGCCCGTGTGCGCCGCGGGGGCCCGATTCCGTCCACGCGTGCTGGTGCCCGTGTGAGCCGCGCCCGCGAAGGCTCCGGGGGCTGGGTTTGTTTTCCTGCCCACCGGGGCTGCAGTATTTCATTCCTGAAACCCTGGTCGGGATGAGGTTGTTTAATGGCTTTTGCAGGTCAGTTGCTTTCTGAGAATCTGCTACCAGCCGGTGAAGGATTCAAGACTTCCTCAAACGTGATGGGAATAATCGTCTTTGGATTTCCCCTAAGACTTGTGAAGGGATATTTTTCCCTTAGTAATTTAAAAACAAAAATAAAATGAAGAGAAATAGCAGCCTGTGCTGTACTTGGAAAGGAAGAAGAACCCCAGATGTTCCTTGTTCTCTTTCCCAGCTCCAGGCAGCGAGCACCGCCTCCTGCTGCCGTCCCCAGGGCGCCTCTCAGTGCGGAAGACAGACTGGCGGACAAGGTCTGCGAGGAATGTGGGGGTGCAGGTGACCTTGGGACTTTGCCTCCTCGGTGGCCACATGGAGTAGTGGGTAAGGGGAAGCAACCCTCTCCAAATAAGGAAAATCAAAACATTTATTTAGTGCTTACTGTATGTTAGATATTGTAAACTTATTTCTCTGTGAGTCATTTAATTCTCATGAGTGTGGACAACTTAACTGCTCAAGGCCGTAGTCTCCTCACCTGTGAAAAGGACAGAGCAAAGCACTGCGCCCTCTTGTTTTCTGTGAGAATTAAATGAATCACAGAAAAATAAGTTTACATCGCCTAACATACAGCGAGCACCACATAAACGTTTCGATTTTCCTTACGTGGATCCACCATTCGGGACTGTTGAGTCTGGGGGTCGGCATGCCCCTTTTGTGTTGCACGCGGCCACCCGCTTCCTGAGCAAACGAACACGCGGGTGCTGAGTGAGGCGTGTGTGCGGGCTCCACGCTGGGCACGGAGATCCTTGCCACAGTGTGGTGGTGAGGATGAAGTAGAAGACAAATAACTTGGTTGAGGGGGTGTGCGTGTGTGTGCGTGTCCTCCTCCAACTGTCGTGTATGGAATGCCCACCTGTTTGCCAGGTACTGAGCTGGGGGCTTGCTTATATGATCCACTCAAATAAATATTGCTTTCGTACTTATTCTACGCATCAGACACCGTGTTCTGAGTGCCAGGGAGACTGCAGTGGACAAAACATGTATCTCCCATACATGTTTTGTATGGGAGTCTCACAGTCTAGTAGGGCTGGAGGCTCGTTTGCACCTCATAACAACCTGAGTAGCAGCGAGCGCCACCCCACTTCGTACAGGAAGAGCCAAGACCAGGAATCATTGACGTGTGCAGAGGCGCTGGCTCGGGTGCCCGGGAGCCTGGGTGTGAGCTTCACCCCTGGTGCTCACAGGCTCTGCGAGTGTGCAAAGCCGCTTTCTGGGGCATGGCTTCCTCGTATGTGAAACAGAGGTAACAAACACTCAGTCAAAATGGTCAGAACACCAACATGGCGAAATCTCAGTTAGCAGGAGTTTCAAAGACCATGACCAAGAACACAGAACTGCCAAGTGGTGGGGTGGGATGCACAACCCAGGCTGGACCTCCCCAGCCCAGGGTCCTTCCGCCGGCCCCATGTGGCCGCACAGGGGGCTGCATGAGCACAGTAACAATGCGACCGGCTTCACAGTGAGGTTTCAGAGAGAGAGGCAGGCAGAGTGGCTGCGTGGGGCCTCCTCCATGGAGAGAAGACAGGAGTTGCGTTCTATGGCTGTATGCGAGGACGGCAATGTGAAGAAAAGAGCCCAAAAGGCGTTTGTATAACGAAGAGTCAGGCAGGAGGACAGAATGGAGGGAGCAGAAGTGGGGGCAAGGGTTGGTCAGGGCTGAGGACCAGAAAGAAGGCTGGGAGACCCTTGAGGGCCCAGCAGCATCCACGCTCCCTGGGTGCCCTCTCAAAGTGGTCCAGGCAGAAACAGGAAGTATCAAGCATGCATTTCAACATCAGCTTTCCCCATTTTGTGCCTTTCCTCTCCACAGAGAGAAGGAATCTTTGATGCTGCCTGTGTTTCCTGCCCCGGGGAGCAGACCTGGGCAAGAAAATGGCTCGGTACCCCGAGTCCTCCCCCTGGGTTGTCTCCATTGGTTATGGCAGGAAAGAGAAACCTGTCGGACACAGTGTGGTCGATCATAAGATGCAGAGGATGAGAGTCCCCTCCCCAGAGCTCCCAGCCTTGTGGGGAGGGAACCGTGCTTGAGGGACTGCTCCTGTTCTCATAGGTCTCAAGGTCACTGTGTTCTGGGTGTCTCAAGCCCTGACACTCTCAGCAGAACTAGAGGAACGTAATCTGTTAACCCCTAGTGCTGTTTCCGTGGAGTGTTACCCCATCCAGTGCCTGTGTGTGGTTTAATGGAGCATAAAGTGCTTCCTTATTTATGCTCTCAGTTCATCGTCCTGCAGCCTCACGAATATTGCAGAGCAAGTGCCACTACACTCTGTCATCAGTGCACAGACCTCAGTGTGCCTGGAGCCATGTCTGGGCTGTTGTGCTCCAGTAGTGACTTGGGTTTTGTAAGGTTTATTTCTTTTGAATAATAATTACACAACACATTGGAAAATGCTACAGAATAAGTAATAGTAATCACTAATACTTACCAGCCTGTGTGTCTGGCTGTGCCCCACGCTAGAGAGGCTTTATTTCCTTTGAGCATCAGCTCCATGAGAGACATATTATGAACTCCCTTTCATTTGTGATGAACAGAGAAGTGAAGTCAGGCACTGAAAACCACACAGCTCCTAAGGAGACCAGGTTGGTACCAATACACGTGTCTATGATGCCACGGTGGGCCGTGGATTTCCAAGGAGGCCAAGACACGTGCTCTGGCTGTTCCCTTTGCCCACACCAGCCCAGAGTGCACACAAAGGGACGCTGCGATCCCCAGTTTCAGCAGAGTTCAAGGGCTGCACCGTATCATTTTGAGAGGGGAAATGGCTGGCAAAGATTCAACCTGGTGAACTCGACGGATAAATGGCCTTACAAGTCCTGCCTTTACTCATGGTCTCGAGCAGATAGCCAGTCCCTCTGGGCTTGCGTTAAACAAAAGTAGCCCGGATTTGTATTTCAACAGTACTTTAAAAAAAAGTCTGACATGAAGTATAGCAAGAAAGAATTTTGCTAAGTATTTTCAAACGTCCAGAGAATTAAACATCTCATTTTGATTTTTTTTTTTTTTAATTAGGCTGGCCTGGCCTGTCAGGTTTTGTAAAAACAGCATGTTCATGATTGCATAGGTCCAGACCCAAAGTCTCTTGTTGGTTACTTTCTGTCCCTGGGAAACATGGTCTTTGGGATAATTCGAGGATGATGACAGCCACGAGCAGCCTCTGAAGCCACTTGGGAAATTGGAAAGAGAAAGGAAACGTTTACTGCTAGTCGCAGCCTTTTCCTTTCTCCGTCTCTTTTGCGTTAGTTCCAAGTGCATGTCCTTGAAATTCCCGCACCCTGGACTCCCGGCCCGCAGGTGCCTGCGTGCACATGAGGAAGAGCTCTCCGCCGTCTTAGAATGTGTCCACGCACACGGCGTCCTGAACGCGCGGCACCTTCCCTCCCGGGAGGCTCCTCCGTGCTCAGGCCGGGCTCGCGCTCAGCAGGGTGGCCGGCTGCGCTCCCACGGGTGGTTTTGCTTTTAATCCCACCCTCTCCTGCCTCCTTCCTCCTGTTTCTCTAGACTTATCCCGCCGCCACCTCCACCGGCCTCGACCAGCACAGCGCACAGCCGCGCGGCTCGGTCCCTTCGTCCCTTCGCGGCGACGATCCCGTCTCTCCATTGCCACTGATTCCCCAGCCAGAGCGAGTCCTCTCCCGCTGCACCTGGGCCGTCCTGGCCTGGCTGCTCGTCTCACCCCCGCCCCTTGGCGAGCACCTCTTGCACCTGGGACTCCGGGTGCTCAGGGATGGGGCCGAGGAGGTGTCCTGAGGGCACGCGAGGGCAACTCCCTCTCGGTGCCCGCCAGGGTCCCCCCTTCACCCAGCCCCTGCCCACTGGCTGTGAGAGTTGGAATCAGCACACTCAGACCCCTCGCTCCTCTTCCAGGCCCAGGGTCCCATCGCTCCCAGCCCCGTCCTCAGCACGGCCTCTGCGCACGCCCACTCGCTGAAAAGAGGAGACTCATGGACTTGGGGAACTTTGGTCCCAGGGCGCCGCTGCTGTCCCCACAAGCGCACTTTGCCCGAACCCTGCGTCCACTGCCTGGCGTCGGGGCTGCCCTCGCGGGGGTGGCGCCCAAGACCCCCATGCGCCCATGAGAGGGTCTTGCTGCCTCTGGGAGAGCCCCCAAGGCCTCCTTGGCCCTCCTGCTTGTTCTAAGGATGTTCAGGTCCCCATCGTTAGTTACCTGGGCATCACTGTCACCACAGCCGCTGCCTTCAATACCCCAAACTCTCCTGTCCATCTGTCCTGGCTGCGAGTTCAGACCACAGCCAGGTGGCCTTCCCCGCGCCAGCACTCGCCGGCCTGCTCCACACGAGGGCTCGGCACGTGACACGTTTGCTGAGACAGTGAAGGAGGGGTGTGTGTTCACAAGCATGCACATGCTACGTGCCTGTGTTTTCTTTCTAGCCTCATCTTTGAAGATTTTTTCTGCATCCTCCATTCATATGCCTGTTTCATTTGGAAGGTCCTGACTTAGAAGAGAGAAATAAGGAGAGTTTTTAAATTTCAAGCATATCCACCTTGAAGTGCTTTGGATGGTTGAAAGGCAGGGCCTCCAGATGACCCTCAGGGCCTGTCAGCGTTCCCTTGTCCTCCCCTGGCCACAGTGGGCCTACGTGTCTCCAGGGAACCTTTACCCGTGGGGGCAACAGTCCTTTCCCTCTTAGATTATAGTTCTCAAATTCTTATTTTGCCCACAAATATTTTCTCTGAAAAACAAGCAAAGTAACCGCAGCAATATAACCTAATGAATACTTGCACAACTCTTTTGCTTTTACTGTTTGTCCAGCAGGAAATACAGAAAAAGAACCAGAGGTGTATCAGAGCCCAGACTGGCTTCTCTGCTGGGAATTAGACTCCTGGTCTGTTTCTCAGGCGGTGGGCCGGGGTGAGCCAGGGAGCCTGAGACCAGGGCTCGCAGCCTCCCACATGACTCACGGTCCTTGGGACTGGTTTGTTTTGTTTTGCTTTGTTATTTTTTTCTAATTGTATGATTTTAATTACATACGTGTTTCAAGGTTTTTATCCTACAACCTCTATTTCCAAAGAGTACAGTT
The DNA here is from genome assembly GCF_000956105.1 of Propithecus coquereli. Lineage (NCBI taxonomy): Eukaryota > Metazoa > Chordata > Mammalia > Primates > Indriidae > Propithecus > Propithecus coquereli. The sequence goes on along the minus strand of NW_012149986.1, from coordinate 664,246 downwards.
TAGGGCTGGGCGGGGTGGCTCACGACTGTAATCCCAACACTCTGGGAGGCCAAGGCAGGAGGATCACTTGGGCCCAGGAGTTGGAGACCAGCCTGAGCAACATAGCAAGGCTCCAACTGTACAAAACACTAAAAAACAAATTAGCCAGCCATGGTGGCTTGTGCCTGTAGTCCCAACTGTTTGGGAGGCTGATGCAGGAGGATCATTTGAGCTCAGGAGTTTGAGGTTGCTGTGAGCTAGGATAACACCAGTGCATTTCAGCCTGGGCAACAGAGAGATACCTTGTGCCCCCAAACAAAAACAAAAGAGTATGATTTTTGACTTAGTTTGTCTGGGTCTCCCAATGCAATAGGCAAATGTCTAGAATACAATAGAGGGTCACCCATCATGCCAAGAACCAAGAAAATCACAGCGTGAATGACAGATAATCAACTCACGCTAACACTGAGATGAATTAGATGTTGGAATTGTCTGACAAGAATTATAAAGCAGCCATCATAAAAATGATTCAATAAGCAACTACAAATTATCTTGATAAAATTAAAAAATAGACAGTCCTAGGAAATAAATAGAAGTTTTAAAACAAGAATCAAATGGAAAGTACAGAACTGAAAAATACAATAACAAATTTTTATTTTGAAAACTTGCTAAATGGGCTTAATAGTAGAGTGAAGATGAGAAGGATAGAATTAATAAACATGCGGACAGATCAATAGAATTTACCAAATCTGAAAAACAAAGAAGGAGAATAAATATACCTAAATATAAACTTAACGAAACATAGATAGGATCTGTGTACTAAAAATTACAAAATGCTAATTAAAAAATCAAAGAAGACCTAAATAAATGGAAAGACATACTATGTTCATGAATTGGGAAACTCAACATAATAAAGACAATTCTGTTCCATGTGTTTAATGCCATTCTTCTAAACACCCAAGCAAGTTTTTTTGTGAACGTTGGCAAGCTTATTATAAAATTATATGGAAAGGAACATTTTCTAGAATACCTAAAAAAATCTGAAAAAGAACAAGGTGGAAAAAATCACTCTACCCAACATTAAGCCTTTCTATACTAAGCTACAGTAATGAAGACAGTCTCATACTGGTGGAGGGAGAGACACATAGATAAATCAGATAGAAGAGGGACTCAAGAGATAAGCCCATTTATGTATACCATGCCAGTTTTTTATTTACTGCCTCTCAGCTCCAAAACGCACTTTAATATGTGCTCTACGATAAATAATGGAATTTCATTAAGCTTTCCTCTGACACCCCATGCTATGCTTTCCCTCAGCTGGAGGAACTTTGCCAGAGAAAGAGGGTTTCTGCCATTTCCACAGTGGGCTGGAGGTAGGGTAAGCTGTGTGGGGACATCTGATAGAGCACAATGCCCCTGTTCCCTGGCAGCTGTGGCCTGGCCGTAACCTAGCCACAGTCTCCTCCATATGGAAGCAAAAGCCCTCAGGTGGCCTGCATGCATGTGGCACATCCTTACTGTGGAACATTACTCAGCAACAAAAAGGAGCAAAGCTTCAAAACACACCACAACTTGGGTGAATCTCAAGGGAATTACGTTGGGTGAAAAGAGCCAATCCTAAATGTTACATGCTCTAGGGTTCCCCTCATATAGCATCCTTGAAATGGCAGAACTAGTAGGACGGGGGACAGATTAGTGGGTGCAGGGGCTGGGGGTGGGAGTGGGAAAGAAAGTGGGTACATTCATCAAAGGGCAGCACAGGATTCCTGTGGGGACCGAACCATGTAGTATGTTGAGTGTTGTGGTGGATATGTGATCCTACTTGTGATAAAATTGCAGAGAACTAGACACGTGCACACACACACACACACACACACACACACATACACAAGTACATGTGATGTGATGCTGGAGAAAGCTGAGTAAGGTGGGTGGATTGTATCAACATCAATGTCCTGTTCTGATACTGCATCACAGTTTGACCAGATGTTACTGCTGGGGGAAACCGAGTGAAGGGCACAAGGATCTTCTCCTGTATTATTGCTTCCAACTACCTGGGAGTCCATGAGGATCACACAATACAAATTTTTATTTAAAAAAATCTCCTGTGACTTCACATCATCTTATGGTGGGTCAAAACCCCTTAATACCCATTTTGCAAACATTTGTTGACACTTACTCATAAGTGAAAAAACAAAAATGCTAGGAGCTCGGGACACGAAGGGGCAGTACGTGATAGACTACCTGAGTAGACAATTGCAAGACTGGGGTCAATGCGATGATGAAGGTCCACTGAGAGTGCTCTGGGAAGACGGAAGGGGCGTCGGCCTTCCCTGAGAGTCAGTCTGGTGACGGGTATGGGAGAGGGGCTTCAGTATTAGTTATCTGTTGCTGCACAACAAATGACCCCAAAACTTAGCAGTTCAAAACAACATCCATTTATTATCTCAGTTTTGTTGGGTGGGGAATACTGGCACATCTTAGGTGGGTCTTGGACTTCAGGGTCTTCTGTTGGCTGCAATCAAGGTGCCAGCTGGACCAGAGTCGTCTTAATGCTCTAGGTGGGAAGGATCTGAGTCCAAAAGCACATAGTCATCAGCTCCTGACAGGTTGCTGGATGGAGGACCTTCGTTCCTCGCCTCCTGGGGCTCTCGGACATGGCAGCAGCTTCGTCCACACGTGCCAGAAGAGAGGGAAGAGCCCTGGGAGTGATGGCCCATCACCTGTGCAGCGTTCTATCGGTGAGAAGTTATCAGGCTCAGCTCACAGGGTAGCGGGCTGCCGGAACAGGGTGGGGGCATCCATCCTGCTGAGGCAGCTGTGTGGGCTGGAAGGGGCAGGGCAGGGGCATTCCAGGTGATGGCAACACCATGGGGTGAGTCTTGAGGGCAGGCCAGTGCAAGGGGGTGGCGGGGGAGGGGTAGGGGACAGCTGCCAAAGATTTGCATGCCAGGACCAAGGAGTTGAGGGAGAGCCAGTGGAAGGAAATGGCCTTGCACGGTGGGCACTGAGTGGGCCAGAGAGCTGGGGACAGCCCAGGCCGAGAACCTGGACACCATCCAGGATGGGGCACATGAGCAGTGACACGCCATGGCCATAGGGAGACCACTTACCCTCAGATTCCAGCCTTTTCCTAATGACCCTCCTGATGTGTCAGAGACAGGCCTGGTGGCATGGTGCGAACCACGGCTCTCTGGATATGGGTGAGTGCAGATCGAAAAATGTAGGGGAGGGCAGAGTTGTCAGCAAACATATCAGGCTAGCAGCAAGCTGTGTTTGGGGCAGTGCAGGCCACCAAACAGAGGCCAGAGAATGCTGGACAACGTGAGGAGCAGAGGGGAGTGGTGGAGCCTGAGGGGGTTTGGTGGGACACTTGTTCTGGCTGGCTGCATTCATCTCTGGCTTCTGCTGGACACACTCCTTCTCTTGGCAACACAAAGGCAGCAAGTTGCTTCTGATTTCCACCAGCACTGCGGGTTCCATTTGCACCAAACCCCTCTCTATGGCCCAACACATGCCAGGGCCTCTCTGGGGCACCAGCATGCCCCTTTCTGGCATGCTTGGCTTGCCCTGTGAAACACACTCATCCCTGGGGACAAGAGTGATGTGTGAGGTCCGCCCCATCAGCAACACAAGCCCTCACTCATCCCTTATGCTTGGAGTTCCAGGGCCACGCACCCGTCCATGCTGGGGCCTCGCTGCAGGCACATCTGCGTCTTAGTCGTCTTTGCAAATACGCAACTGTGGTGTGCGTTGGGTGCAAGGCGAAGCTTACTAAACAGATGAGGACAGAAAAGAATAAAGAGAAAGTTTTTTTTTTTTTTTAAAAAAAGGTGGAAGACAGGGAGATAGAACAAACAGAACAAGCAGGAAGGAAGGAGGGAAGAGATGCAGGAGGGAAGGGAAATCTGCTATCCATATTAGCATCTCCACACACCGCCACCAAGCCTGGCATCTTGTGGTTCTCCACACTTTTTTGTTAGCTGATTTAAACTGAAATTACGATGCTAAATCCAAAATCAGATGTTCCCTCTTTTGGTCTTGATGAATTGTCCAGTTGAATAGGTTTAGGTCGACTCCATGGCATGTCTTGGAGCCTCATTAATGTTAGGGGTGGCAGACTAACTCACTGAATGGAAATACCCAAGTTTTAGGTGCTACAGTGTAGACTTCAACACTGTTGCTGCTACATGACACACAAGGAGAAGGGGCTGAATTTGAGAAGGCTCCAAGCCAATGGACTGGAATTAAACATTCAACTTTTTCCCGTACTGCTCATTAGGATTGGCCACATGATGCACAATGAAAGAGCGGGTCCTCTGTTGGAAATCATGAGAATGTGAGGATGGCAATGGCAGAGCGGTAAATCAAGCATGAGGCCCCTCTGTGCTCGGGGTCCTGGGCGCCTGCCCGGGTTGCTGCTCTTATTTGCTCTTGGAGCTAATTTTTCTCATATAAGAAATTTCTTGTTGTCACTAACCTTCACTAACCCTGGGAAATTGTCCTCAACGATTGCAGCATGGGGAGGAACAGTGCCCACCTGCCCTGGAAGGCCCCAGTGCCCATGGGAGAGAGTGGAGGGGACACCTCCCACCCCACCTCTGTGCCGGCGTTGGCCTCGCGGAGCATCTGGGGTCCGTCCTGCTTAACCTGGCTCCCGGCTCACGGAGCTCAGTTTCCTGCACTTCAGACCATGACGGAATCCTGACAAGTCCCCACGGAGGTCCCTTGTGCAGCCTCCCTCTGTGGACGGCATTCTGAGGAAGTTGCCATCACCTGGCTGTCACTAGCTCCCTGTGCACAGGAGTCCCCCAGGGCTGCCATCTACAAGCGGCCGTTGTGCTCTGAGCAGGCTCGCAGGCCAGGGTCTCCCTCGATGACGTCAGGCACAGTCTTCTCTTCCTTTCTTCGTGCCATTTCAAATCTCTCGGTGGACGAGGGGAAGCATACACTCAGGACTTGCCATTTGCACCCGTGATCGGCATAGGGACAGCACCGCGGATGGCAGCAGACACAAGACGTCCCCTGTGGCTGTTCTGGGGGCTGGCGCAGGTGTTTGCTGGAAAACAGTGCCCGCAATGCTTTGCTTCCACCTCAAATTTTACCTGGCAGGAAAAAATGTTTGAGAATAGCTAATAAATTTTATTAAAGTAATAAAAGAAGAGGTCAGCTAGAGTACAAGAAATAAAATCATATTTGAAAACTATAATAATGGCTCAGGAATGGATAGGTAGATGAATAAAACAGAACATAAGTTCCAGGAACAGATCCAAGTATACATAAAAATTTAATATAGGGCAAAGAAAGCATTTCAAAAAATATTTTTTGATTTAAAAAAAAGAGTGGGAAAATTTGCTAATCATTTGGAGGAAAATGTTAAAGACTTTATATCATACAAATAAATATCTTGCAAATGGATATAAAACTTAAAAAAAAAAAACCCACAAAATTAATGAAAGAAAATGTAGATGAGCCTGAAGATACATCTCAACGTGAAAAAGGCCTCAAGTGTAGAGGCCGTGAGGATCTAGCCTCTCTCCTTCCACCTAAAACATAACAAATCAGCAAATGTGGTGCATATTAAATGCTCCTAACAAATAGAGAGGCAGACAACAAAAAGAACCATATTTTTCTCTCTGTATGGGGAAGCATTCATACCCTAAATCCAAAAGCCTAACATCCAGACACTAATGAAATTGGGCAAAGGAAACGAAAGTATGGTTCACATGTGAAAATGCAAATTAAAACCATGAGCTATTTCTGCCACTTCCCAACCTGGCCAAGATATTCCATGTTCATAATAGCCAGGCAATGTCTATCAATGGTAGAATAGATAAATAAGGGAAGAATAATTTAAAAGTCCAAAAACAAGAGGTTGATTGGAAAGTTTTGGTGCATCTGTAGTAACGGAATCACCAAAGGCCATTAAAAATTATGTTGTATGAGTGTATTTAAGAATATAGAAAGGTGTTAAGGAAATCAGATTATTTAAATTCAAATGCTTTGAAATCATGTGATCCCAGCTTGTTAAATAGAGTGTATATCTGTATACATATGCATATTTATATATAAAACCAAAAAATTACTGGAATGGCTGACATTAAAGTATTTAAAGTGGTTATTCCCGAATGGAGAATT
>NW_012149986.1:650054-657658 GCF_000956105.1 Propithecus coquereli | reverse complement strand
GTACCTCTGGGACACCTGGCACCTCTGGGACATCTGGTACCTCTGGGACACCTGGTACCTCTGTTACCTCTGGAACACCTGGTACCTCTGGGACACCTGGTACCTCTGTTACCTCTGGAACATGTGGTACCTCTGGAACACCCGGTACCTCTGGGATACCTGGTACCTCTGGGACATCTGTTACCTCTGGGACACCTGATACCTCTGGGACACCTGATACCTCTGGGACACCTGGTTCCTCTGGGACATCTGTTACCTCTGGAACACCCGGTACCTCTGGGACACCTGTTACCTCTGGGACACCTGGTATCTCTGGGACACCTGATACCTCTGGGACACCTGGTATCTCTGGGACACCTGATACCTCTGGGACACCTAGTTCCTCTGGGACATCTGTTACCTCTGGAACACCTGGTACCTCTGGAACATCTGGTATCTCTGGAACACCTGGTACCTCTGGGACATCTGGTACCTCTGGGACAACTGGTACCTCTGGGACACCTGGTACTTCTGGAAAACCTGATACCTCTGGGACAACTGGTGCCTCTGGAATACCTGATACTTCTGGGACATCTGTTACCTCTGGGATACCTGGTACTTCTGGGACATCTGATACCTCTAGCACACCTGCTATCCCAGCACACCTGGTATGCCTGAAGCAAGAGAGTTTGTGCAACTGTCCGCTCAGAAGGCTAGTTGTTGGAGCACACATGATTACCCTGGGACCATTTATCAACACTTACCCCAAGAAAGAACCAAAACACCAAAAAGTTATATAATCACTGCTTTTTAAACTTTAGTCATAAACTTTCAAAATTTAATCGTGAAACCTTAGTTTCACACACCACGGCCACCTCTTGGCCCCAGGAGGACCGTAATTGAAAGCCCGGGATCTCGATCCTGTCCATCCCTCCCTTTCCGTGGTCAGTTGTTGTTCCAGACCAGTGACCATCATTCCCGATCAGACACTGACGTGGGGGAAGCTCCACAGCCAGACCCTGCTCTGTGAAGACAGACTTTCATGTCTGCCCCCACCCGACCCAGCGACTGACCCTGAGGACCCACAGGGAAGGCAGCTCATCTGTGTGATGCTCAGACCTCAGCCAAGGAGGCAAAAGCAGGAAAACAAGAGCAGACCGGAGGCTGCTGAAGCACTTTGACGGGGGCTGGGAAGGCGACAAGCGGCTCCCACGCAGGGCTGTGGGAGAAGCTGGGTTTCCGCCTCACTCCCCTCACCCCTCCCCTACAGATCCATATCTTGGGACCAGCATGCTTGGAGTAACTGGCATGAGGAGGATGGGGCGGGCAGAGAGAGAGACTCTAACTCTCTCCAGCCATTCCAGGTGTGGACGGGAGGAGGCAGCCCAGGTCTTTTCTGAGCTCTGACTTTAAGGCACATCACCTGGGAGACCACAGCACATGCCTGGCACTTGTCTCCAACGTGGAGCGGGCAGGTCAGGAGGAGCACTCCTCCCTCTGGGACACCCAGCAAGATGCTGGGCCGGGAGGGCTGCAGAATCCCCTCTCCCTTGAGTGACCTGCATGAAATGCTCAGAAAATTCTTCTTAGAACAACCGATTTTGTATACATCCATCAAAACATACATTTGAGCGAACATGATCCATTTTGCTTTGGTTTATGGCCTTTTTCACAAACCGGAACTTTGGAGCAGATACCCCCCGTCAGAGCTGGAGCACATCTCTGAGTCAATCTTTTGTTTTTCTCTTCTGGCGTCTGAACACTCATTTCTTCTTAATTTTCCTCCAGCTCTTTCTCTAATTTGCTACTGCTCTGGCCAGCTCGCGGATTAACCTCGTCTGAGCACCCTGCACGTGCCACTAGTGCTTGAGACCAAGCCTTAACTGGAAATGCTTTCTCGGCCGCCACAGGGAAGAGATACTCCAGCTAATAATGTCTTTCCATAAAGTCCTTGACCAAGTGACTCCCTTTGTTTTAATGAGGAGCCAAAAGCTCTTGAAAATGAGTATGTGTCTACAGAGATGGATAAAGGATGAAGTTTTGTCTGATAGAAATTTCACGTTGGGAAGTCAAGGTGGCGGCTTGGAGAATCGACCAGAGAGGCCGAGTGTGGGCGGGCCCTGGCCCAGACTATGGAGGAACCGGTGAGCTCAGACAACACCCCCAACCCCGGAGAGCAGGCCGGAAGGATGACTGAGAGGGGTCACTCAGTGGTGAGGATGACTGTCATTAATTAGAAGGAAAGTCTGAATGTGGGCAGGGACTGAAGGCTCAGTGACAGTCGGTGACTTTGAAGGGGACGCTCATTCTCACCAAGTGTCCCCCAGCAGTGGTGAGCATGGTTGGACGGTGAGCACAGGTCCTGAAATAGCCACTGAGAGCGAGGACTCGAGCCAGGGTGGTAAGAAGGAGAGGAAGAAGGGATTTCAGAAAAAACCAAAAATCACTGTGAGTCTCTTAGCGTGGGCGTGCAGCTGGCACGCGGGGCTTCTCCCTGCGCCGCGGCCCCTCTGCGGCCTCCTCGGATACCACCGTCCTGAGAAGAAGGAGGGGAAAGTGCATTTCCCAAGCCCAAGCCCTGGCTGGGGCCTCTAATTTGACTTCCATGCGTGTGTGCTGATGGAATTTGAAAGGGAGGAGTGGATCGTAAGTGAAACAGCCACAGCCTCGCGGTAATCAGCGCAGCTGCCGCTGGGCCGAAGCCCTGACAGCCGCATTGCATCACGATGCAGTGTTCCTGGGAACCTGCCACACTCGGCAGCCAGCTTGGGGGCGGGGAGGCGTCTATTATTAGGAACATGCCTGAGACGTGAGTTTGCAGAATTCGTTGCTCTGGATTAAAATCACATTTGCCGGAACAAGCTGCGCAGGGGCGGAGGGTATATTTAGACCCTCTCCGCTTGCAAGATGTATCAAATGTTAAGAGGGGCTTGGGCCACTGGTTTGCCAATTCCTTTTGAATGCAGTTTTCTATCTAAAAGCTAGAAAAGTGTATGGTCAATAGGTCACAAAAAAAGTGCCCTAGGAAAGTGCAGAGGATTGTTTAAACAGAACAACTAAGGCATACAGGGAACCTGCGGGCTCTGACCCTGACCAGGGAAAGGAGGGACTGCATTCCTCAGGGGTGGGCTCTGAGTGGGGAAACCCCACGTGATCATTTCCTAGGGGTTCCACACGCCTGTTGTTTTGCTTATTAAAGAGAATTATAAATCCCACTGCTATCTATATATTTCGATTGAAATAATTCCTTCCCAGAGATGAAAGATGTTAAAATGAAGCTGCAGCTTGGACAGCAGGGCACATTAGTGGCTGCGTTTCAAACAAGGTGCTGGATCTTAGGCAAAACTTACACAGGAATTCATTAAAAATTGGTCTTGCCACCGAAGCCCTGTTGGAGCACATCAGACCTCAGTGGGAGGCTGGGAGACCACTTGTGAGGATGACGATCTAGGCGGTGTCTCCAGCCCCTTGGCAGGCATGGAGGGCATCTTCCGTCTGACCTCAAGTCAGGGCTCCACAGGAGCCTGTGCAGAGCTCACCCTGCCCCTCCTGGGTAAGAACTGGAGCTTCCACCAGGCGTGCTGGCCTGGCCGCGAGGATGGGGTGGGTCTGAGACCTGCTGTGCTGGGACGATGCCCTCCCAGGGCCTGCTGCAGGAGGCGGCATCGAGGGCCAGCTCTGCGCGTCCAGTGAGGGGAAGCTGGAGTTGACCTCTAACTCCCTATGTCAGCGACCACGGAAGAAGCGAACCGGACTGCAGGTGAAGGAGCTGCTGTGAGAGACTCCCCAGCGAGGGGGGAGCCTTGGCAGCCAGAACACCCTTCAGAGGGCCAGCTGGAGGCACCCCCCAGGCCCAGAAAGCAGGTCCCTGGGGCTCTCCTGCTCGCCTCCCCCTCTGCCAAGCCCTGGTGTGGGGCAGTCCACCCTCGTAGTGAGTGGGAGGGAGACACCGGCCCCCAGGCTGGCCAGCCCCCCGCATGGGCCTCTGGCAGAGGGTTGATTGACGCGAACAGAACACAAATTCCTGAATTTATACTATGTTCTGAGACGTTTGAGGATGTGAATAACCAGAATACTTCCGTCAAGAGTTTAAAAGGACAGCCAGAGAAGGACAAGGCCTGCTGGCGCTGCCATCCAGGGGCAGGGGAAGGAATCCCTCTACCAAAGACTTTCTAAAGGTACAGAGAGGCACAGAGATTATTTTCTGATTGTGTCACATGAGTCAGGACCCTGCAAAGTGCAGTCACGTGGACTACGTGGAAGAGGGATTGGAAATATTAATATTTCCATGAACGACGCACATTTAGAAAATCTAACAATGGAAACCAGAAAGAAAACAACACTCAGAATATGAAACAGAGAGGTCTGATGGCCCCAGGAAGTGGTGATGGTCCGGGGACAGGCCAGCACAAGGTTGGGGACCCAGCCTGGGCAGGATCCAGGGTGGGCTGCCCCTGCCTGTCTCCCTTTTCCCTCTTTATTTCTCCTTTTGGAATATGCTCTGCTTCATTTGGGGGGAGTAATTTTCTATGAAAAAGCAGTGTGCCTTCCACACTGAATGTCCCTGGGTCGTGGTCGATGGCACTGGTGCCGCACGTCACAGCCCGTTGTGAGATCCTTGTGAGCACCAGTCACAGCCCCACGGCCGCAGGCTGCCCAGCGTCCTTCGGCAGCCACAGGAGGCTCCCCGGTGCCTCAAGAGCCTGGTACAGTCTGAGAATGTGGTGGCTACGAGGGAGCGGAGGCAATTGCTTCTAATATCAAGCGGGAAAAGAAAAAAAGAAATATATTATGTTTTTCTTTGAACTGCATCTTTTAGTGTGAAGACGAGAGTGCACTGAAGCGAGAGGCAGAGGAGGGGCTGGCCTCTGCAGGCTCAGGGGGCCCTGCCGCCTGGGCTCCGCCTTCCCCGCCTACTGGCGCATAGTGAACCCACGCACGGATGGGCTGCAGGTCTGAGGCTAGTAGCCATGGTCCCATGGAAAAGCGGCCTCCTGTCGGCTTTCCAAACTGCATCTGATGTTTGCTAGAAGCCACATGTCTGAGAACGTGGGCCGGGGATGGATGAGGGCAGAGGCCACTGGGGTCCACAGACAGCGGGTGGGAGGGCACAGTGGCCCCGGCGTGAGGCTGGAACTGCCAATACCCCCGTGCAAACCCCCGGCTGTCCTCATCAAGAGACAGCTGCTTTACCAGCAGAGGCAGAAAGCAGGCTGAGAGCTGCTCCCGGATAGTCAATTCCCCTGTTAATAAGATAGGATGCTGGTGGATCATGAAAGTGACATCCTCTTCTACTTCTCTCTTCCTCCAAGGTCTGGATGGATTTCTTGTAGTTTCGGGGAAAGGCCGTAGAAGTGTATGATGTTGAGGGAACTCCAGGGTGGACATACACCCACCCAAGGCCCAGCAGCACCCACTCACTTGAGCTTTTACAGGAGGCACAAAGTCAAATTGTAGCTGGCTGGTCTGGGTCACTTTGCTGAACTCTTCAGGTGCACCTTTCTCATTTGCAGCCTGGAGGTAATCAGCCTCCATGCAATGGGGCTGGGAGCTGAATTCATGCAACACTGCGCATGAGGCGTCTGGCAGAATCCCGGTCAGAGCTGTGCTGCTGAGGTTGGCTGTCAGGGCAGAAGGCAGGAGGGTGGACAGGAGCACCGACCTTTCTCCTCCCTCCACCTCCAGCCAGGGCCGGAGGGTTTTGGGGTGGGGAACCTGCAGCTTTGGGGCCACATGTGGTCTTCTGGATCCATGGGTGCAGCCTTTTGGCTGAATCCAAATTTTACACACCAAATGCTTTTACTGAAAGGCACTGTCAGCCCCCTTCACAGTGAGCACAGCACCACGCACCTGCACACAGAGAGGTGGATGAGCTGGGACTAGGAAAAACCCACGTTTATCCCTGGTGCAAATATATGGCCCTTTTAAAGTAGCTTTTTAAAATTTGTCACTTTTATCCTGCAGCAGAATGTTTGCTCCAAGCCCTCCCGGCCATGGGTGACATCTCACCAGAGTCTGTGGTAGTTTAGCTGCACCTGAGAACATTTAAATGGCAGTCCTCAAGATGCATTGTCATGAATGACCGGTGCTGTAGACCTCAGTAGGCCCGTCAGGTCCTCACTCTGAGTACCTGTCACTCACCTGCACGCTCTGCGGCTCCGTGTGAAACCACGGGGCTTTGGGTGCAAGCTCCTCCTGGACCTTTGCGTCAAGACGCTGAATGAGAGGGGGATCCTGGGGCCATGGCCTTTGACTGACTCAACATTACGTCCCCAGAGGCCCTTAGAAATAATCTCCTTCAGTGATTTTCAAATATTAAGTCCCATATGTAAAACCCATGCAAGAGTGAGAAATCCTCCTCCCCGAGAAGGGGTGGTACCACCTCCCAGGTTATGGGGTTGCCTATGGCCTTGCCCCATGGCGTCCAAGTGGAAAACTTACAGTTTTTAAAGCACATTTTGCAAACTCACTGTGCAAACTCATGGTGCTCATGTGGCAGCAGAGACTGAGGCCAGAGAAGCTGGGCTGGAAGCAGCACCAGTGTCCTCTTTCCTGGCCCGAGGACTGTGTCACTGTGTCCATCACCAGAGGCAAAGGCTGTGTCTTCTCTCTGGAGTCACTGGGGCACACATCATTTTGAGGTGATGCATTTGTCTCTCTCAGGTCCTCCATCTCTCGTCCACTTTTTTAGGTTGCAGGAAACATGCTCAGGTTGCTTCCTTAGTGGGGCAATAAGAAATTAGGAAGAAAGGATCACATAGTGGTTATCTGCTGTCAAATAACAAACCATCCAAAATTTAGTGGCTGAACATGATGCTGTTGTTGCACGATTCTGTGGGTCGTGAGGGCAGTTTGCTGCTGATCTGGTGTGAGATCGCTCATGCGTTCAGCTGGAGATGATATTCCATGCTCCACGGACTCCTCAGGGAGCAGAGGAATCACTGGGCCAAAGCTCGATGTAGGTGTTCTTAGGATATCTAAGCAAGTACCCTACAATGTCACAAAAGATGCATTCAGCTAAATTTGAAGGATACTGTTCAGCCACTCATTTATTCATTCAACAAACATTTGTTAGAGAGTCAGGAACTAAGGAGAGGCTGGATAAATGAACACCAACCCTGACTTTTCCAAGATCACATGAGGGACAAGTCAAATAATAGCCAGTTACCCCAGTGCCAGGTTTTGGTGGAGACAAAAAGTCACTTTGAAGGCACAGAAAAGGAGCCCTGGACCCTGCCCAAGCAGATTAGGGGAGCTTTTCAGAAGAGGGTGTACTATACTGAGTTTTGAAAGATGTGCATGGGTAATTAGAGAGATGCCAGGAGAGAGACCTACATCCCTGAGGGACAGCAGGTCATGGGAAAGCAGGACGTTGCAAAACCTTGTCTTGTGTGTGTACGAGACAATAAGAAATAGTTCTCTACCAATGACATTTCTTTCTTACTTAAAAATATGCCACCACCCAAAGAAACGGGTCACTTTTCAAAAAAAAAGGGGGGAGGTGGGGAGAGAAATTGAATGAACAGAAGACCAAAGCACAGATTCTATGCAGGAACAAGTGTCCAGGCTGTTTGTGTGTGTACATGTATCCCTGTGTGTGTACATAGGGATATGGAAGTGAAAGC
>NW_012149986.1:601406-649544 GCF_000956105.1 Propithecus coquereli | reverse complement strand
CTACACTCAGGCCCTGCTCCTCAGACACGGCCCCTACACTCAGGGTTTCTTCATTACCTCCAATAGCAGCTGTATCTTCAACCATCGAATCTGCATTTCAGGTTTAAAAAGAAGAAACCCTCCCACTGCTTCACTTGATCAGAAATAAATAAATAAAAGAAAAAAAGTAAAGAAAGAGGAATCCAATGAGGAAGAAAAATTAATGGAACATCAGTAGATCTTTAGGGATTGCTCTTGGAAGCCTTTCCCACAGGTGTCAACATACTTCTCTTTGGCTAGAACTGTGTCCCCCTGACCATCCATGACTGAAGTGGAAGATGAAAAGTTTCATTTTTATACATTGACACACCCACACCCAGAATAATATCAGACTTCTGTTCAAGTAAAAAGGCATAAATGGTGCTGGGGAGTCGACCGGCCGTTTCTTCAAAAGAGGCAGTCAGGACACCTGGGAGAGAGGCTAAGGAGAGTGAATCTGCAAAGGAGTGCGGGAGAACTTTGCTATCAGACTTTGTTCTTGTTGACTTTGCTGGGGACCCTCACTGGGGAGGTATGCGTAGCCAGTCTCCTCAGCGCGGCATTACCTGCAAACATGGTAATTTGCACTCAGATGCCTCTTGCGATGAGGTTCCTTTTCACTGAATGTAAAAAGAGTGGGCCGTGGTGTGTTCCAGTGTTTTCCAGTTGTAGTGTTATAGGGAATCATCATAGGTTCTCGGAACTTTTACAGAGAGGTTGTGTACAGGGCTTGTAGGGACCCACTGCTCCCAACGAACTGGCTCGTGATTGTCCTTACAGAGCTTGCAGGGAAGCCAGGAGTGGAAAAATCCCCATTTCATCCTCAGGATTTCACCAGCATGCTCTAGTTAATTAAAATGACATAAGATTATTTTTCAAGATCCATAAAATCCACCCTTCCTCCCTTAGTACATAGCACAGCAGCAAGCAAGCAAACGAGGGTCAATTTATCCTCATTTGACTCATTGTCCTTTGATGTTGTTCCTAAGTCATCAGCTTCTCTAACGTGCTGTGGAAGTCTGCTCTGCTTGAATGTTGGCGTTGTTGCAGATGGGACGATAAAAACGCGAAACATGCTGACTTTGCTAACAAAGACAAATAAACGTGACAGACAAGGGAGAAACTTCCTTTGGGTTCTGTTCCTAGACTGGTGTTGATGTCACTAGTGTGCAGTGAGGAAGATGACGAGGCTGGCTGGCTCGTATGTGAATTTTATCCGCATAGATTTTGTCTTTCCAAACTGGAGCGAGTCAAGCAAAAGCCCCATGCCAGGGGGCTTGAGCGGCAGTTAGCTCTGAGCCACTTGGGGCCTGAAGTTTGCATCCCTGAGGGCAGGACATGCCGCCTGCCTCACTTGCATTCCTGCATGAACCCTCCACTGCCCCGCAGAGGGAGGTGGCAACTATCGCCGTTGACAAGGTGGCCTGCTCATGGGGCGCGAGTCGCCGGAACAGCTCTCCAGGGGCAAGCTCGCTGATGCAAGACTCGCCTCCTCTCTCCTTCATTTTCCAAGAATAACAAACAGCTCCTTCTCCAAACTCTAGGCTGATGTTTATCTCTTGGGCTGTGGAGACATGGAAAGAACAACAACAACAACGGCTTCCCACTCTGTTGAGAAATTTTGAAGCTTTAAACAATGAATTGACATTTGTGAGATGCAAGAAGCATAACTGAGCTCCTCTTAGGACATATGGCTGAAACCAGAAGACTGAGTGAAGGCTGTTGTCACCACGCCCAGGTTTCCAAATGTGGTGTGTTAATAGAAAACTGGAGGTATAGCAAGGCCGACGGGTCAGGAGAGGACTGCCGCTGAAAGGATGGTTTTGTTAGATTCCAAGAGGGGCAAGTCACATCGTGCAGGGCCAACTGGGCCACACCAGGACTAGTCAGGAAGCTGGGGCAGCTGGAGGAGAACATAGGCAAGAGCCTTTATGGAAGTTGCTGTGGGAAGGAGCAGGCGCGGTAGGGTAAGCAGGCTCAGGACTGGCTTGCAGCAAGCCTAACTTCAGCGGGCTCTGGGGCCTAGGGGCTGTCCCCAGGGCATAGTGGCCCAGAGTGTGAGAGTCCAACAAGGGAGGTGGTGGGGTGTGTGCTCTGGATTGGTCGGTTTCTATCTGAAAAGCATGCTCTCGCGTGAGTCATTTACTATCTCCACAAATTGGCCAGCCCTGGGAGGGGCGTCCCCTCCAGGGTCAGCAAGGCCACGGATGTCAAAGCATCACAAACACAGAAAATAAAAGACACAGTCGATACAAGCCATCCCGGGCTGGGGAGGCGGGAAAGCCACCCCATGGAGCTGTGTTTATTGGAGCAAGCGTGGAGGGTGGCCATGGGGCCCACGAGCCTGGCCGAGGGATAAACGCCCAGCCGCTTCTCCCACAGCGCAGGCCCCCCACACGGGGAGTAGCAGACCCCGCTGGATTTGGCAAGAGCCGCTTGCCAGTAGGCACTCCAAAGGCAGCTGGAGCCTCCGGTGAGGCGGCCACCCTGCACCAGGCAGCACGGCCCACCTGCAGGAGAGATGTCCCTGTGCTCCTGTGTTTCCAGCTGGCCGGGTGCCTGCCACTGACTCCTTGTCTTCTCAGGTCTTTTGACTTTTTTGCGAGCAAAGAAAATAACTTGCTTCCTGGAGATACTGCATGGATTAATGAGAAAACCTTTGAGACCCTCTCAAAGCAGCTGGCAAAGATGTGGAAGGAGTCATCTCCCAAGTATGCGGAGCCATTCCATGGAATCGAATCCTCGAATCCTTGCCAACGGCCTGTCAGGCCAGGTGCCCTCTCTGTGGACTCACTCTCCCGGCCACCTTTGTCACAGTGAGTAGAAGTGCAGCCGCTGGGGTGGGTCGGGGGTGGGGACAGGGCCTTCACCAGTGCACAGGTTTGCCCAGGCTAGGCGTCCCCTCATGTGTCCCCTCCTGTCCCGCTGGCCTCACCTTCCTCCCAGGCAGAGGGCTCAGCCTTACGCCGGCTTGGCTCCCCGAAGGCAAGCCTCGGTGGTCTCCCTGAGGAGTGCCCGCCTGCCCCTGGGAGGACGGCAGCCGCGTGAGCTTGTGGCTGTTAATGCCTCTGCCCTGGCACTCTAGGACAGCACGGCAGCTCTGTGTTAGGCCAGGGACGATCCTCCCTACCACATGTGAGGGCTGGAGTCGCAGAGAAAGCCACCGAGTTCAGTCTCCATGAGATTAGAGCTCAGATGTCCTGACACCAAGGACGCCGGTCATGGTGGTTCTGTCACAGCAGTAGGAGCTCTGGTGGAAGAGCTATGTCGCAGACGCACGACCCGGGGCAGCCGCACTCGCATCCTCGAGCTTTGGCGTGAATAACAGAGAACATAACTTACAGTGACAGTTAAGAGCAAAGCGAATGTGTTGGCTTATCGGGTTCAAAGGCGCAAAGACAAGACTAACTTTGGGCAATCACTGACCCCGGCGCTCAGATGACCTGGTTTCCTCCCTCCACGTCTCCAACGTGCCTCTTCAGAGCTGGTTTCCACCATCCCCTCGGGATGGCGGCCCGCTGCTTCCTCGTCCTGCTGTCAGCGTCCAGCCCAGGGAAAGCACCCTGCTGCCCTGGCACCCCAGTTTCTGGCACCTGAGTGCTTCTGCCCTTGACTGGATTGGCTTGGGCCTACGATTATCTCACAACAGCATGGCGGGGTTTGTCTGGATTGGCTTAAGGAGGCCACGGCCCTCTCTTGGACGTAGGGGTGGGCGGAGGGGCCAGCCCCCAGAAACCACACGCCCAGGAAGGAGGCTGCGAGAGGGAGGGAGGAGGAGCCGACCACAGTGGTGCCCCTTACTCTTGAACTTGGGACTCTTGCCTCACAACCAACTGGGTCGGGAGACATTCCTCCACTGCAATATTTGACCCCCAGAGATCTGTGACACTACAGGGCCCCATCCAGGAGAACTCAGCGGCAGTGGGTAGGGGCTGCGCGGATACCCCGTGACCTCTGGAACCCAGACCTCGGAGAGGGTGCTCTGCCCACCAGCACCCTCCTTGCAGCTCCCTCAAACTAATCCATGTTCCCATCAGACACGAAGGCAGATTCTTCCCTGTCCTTTGTTAAAGGCTCTGATTCTTCTAGAATACAAATCTGTGGTTTGGTGGGGTGATTTATTCTGAGAGAGAGTTGACAAGGAATGAAGTTGAGCTTGCCGGAAACGGTCCCTGCAATGATCTGATGAAAGACAGGCTTTCCAAAGTCACATTCTCTTGGCAAAAAATAACAAAATAAATAAGTTAAAGCAAAATAAACCCACAGCTTGCTATCCCCAATGGAACATTTGGAGACACAGCTAAAAGCTGAAAGAAAAAGGGGCTATACCATAAGTTTGAGGCTGTAATTACACATTTTCTTGGCCCCACAGTTGGCTCCAGAAACTCAGCTTCTGCACCACAGGACACCTTTGGTTGTGTCCCGTTGCCGTCACTTTATAAGTTTGTGTTTTTCAGGCCAGATATGTCAAAGCTATTTAGTCTATCCTGAATGCACTCTCTGTCTTGAAGACATGTGACCACATGGTCAGTGTTCCTTTCCCAAAGAGAGATGAAGTGAGAAAAAATCAGGCGTTTTCCCCACTCAACTATTTTTTCCCTTAAAAAGAAAAACCAGAAATAGAACTCTAGGCAAAAGCTAGTACATCTAATCACTGTTTTAAAAATACCCAAGTAGGCAAGTTGTAAAGAAGTACAAGGTATAAGGAGAAAGGTTAAATACGATTCTATTTAATAGAATCCATCCAGTGCGACCCTACATTTCACGTTGGGGAAACCAGAGACAGTTAGATGTTCATGTTCTCAAAGGTCCAACTCAAGAAACTGGGCCTGAATTCATTGTCATCAACTACCTGGCAACCAATGGCCCTGCTCTGAAATGTTCCCTGACTCTGTTCCAAGATAAGATTCTCACATGGAAACAAATTTTCTGAAGATAAGGCCACTGACTCTTCCAGCAGATCCTCATTTGCAAGGTCTGACCAGTCCCTGCCAAGACCATCCTGCAACTGACTCCACCCTCGCGTTCACTAAATCTCCAAATAGGGCCCAGCCCCACCCTCGGTACCCGTGGTTCCCCGTGGTTGTGGTCCCCTTGCTGTAGCAAACAAGAGATCTAACTTTGTCAACTGCAGATGTGTCCCTGCTGATCTTTGGTTGGTAGATACTGACACAGGTTATAAATGTTATGTCTGTGTATACGGAAAATACAAAATCGTATGAACATCAAATTATAATCATAGTTTGTCTTTTCTCCAAGTACAAGCAATTTCAGTTACTTTCAGTTTTCTTTATATTTATGTAATTCTGCTGTGAATACACTTTCTAATTTTCTTTTTAATTAAGAAAATGTTTCAAAGCCAGCCAACACAGGGAATGGTATACAGACCACCAAGAATCGACACATGTGAGAATTTTGTCATCATTGCTCCAGAAATAAAATATGAGAGATAAAGTTAAAATCCCTTCATCATCTGCTGGCCCCCCTCCCTCTGCAGAGGTAACCGCCAGGTAGAAGTAGGTCCATACGTGTTGTGAACAATCATTACAATGTGTATATCTAAAAATAAGATAGGCAATTGCTCTGGATACTTTAAAAAATATGCCTCATTGATATTATGCATCATATATTAATATTTTTACATGTCTTTTCCTTGAATTATTATGTTTTTGCTATTGAGCTTTGTTGATGTGTGTATATCTGGTTCATTTGTTTTAACTGCTATGTAATATTCCATTATATGAATAAACCATTTATTTATCTGTTCCTATGCTGAGAGGCAGTTTGTTGTTTGCAAAATTCTCAGTTACAGTCAATACTGAAAAACCCCTTTACCCACATCGTCCTGTGCTCACCAGGAAGCAGGATTTCTGGCCCCAGGTTACGTGTGGCTTCACCTGTAATGGCACTGGCAGAGTGCTCCCCTAAGTGGGTATACACAGAGAAAGACCCCCTGCTGCCTTCAGCTGCCTCCCACGCCATGTAGCTGTGGCAGCCACGCCGTTCCAACGCTCTTATCTCCGGACACAGGTAAAGGGAGTTTGCTCTTGACCCCAAAGTTTCCAACAGGAGCCTCCTGATTTTTGCCACCCAGGTGGATCTCTGCATGTTCTGGGGACATTCTTGGAGAGGCAATCCCTCCCCTGATCCAGCCAGCATGCCACTGTCTGCAGGAAATCTCTTTCTGCTTAAAATACTTGAATTGATTTCTGTTCCCTACCCTGAATTCTGACCCGCAAACACTCCCACCAGCGGTGATGATGACTTTCTGTTTTTCCTTGGTATTAGTGGACAACTTCTTGCCAACCTGATGGGTGGGAAAATGGTTCTGATTTGCCCCATGCTGACAGCCTTTCTTTTTTCTCTTTCAATATCTACTCATATTCTTTGCTTGTTACACTAGACAGGCTAATTAACCTACACAGTGTAATACATAAACCCCAATCTTCCTGGCTTAGCATCAAAAAAGGTTAACTTTGCTCACTGCATACATGATGTGAATCAGCTCTATTGGGGCTCTCTGTGATATGGGTTTTTTATTGAGTAACTTAATCATCTTAGGGGTTTTTGCTTTTAGCCACAGGGAGAGAGGAGAGAGAGAAAACACGGAAGATGATGTGGGGTATTTTAGGGGCCAGGCCTGGAAGGGGAGGGGGCTGCCTGCATTCCACTGACCAGAAGTCACTCATATCATCCACCTAACTTTGAGAGCCTGGGAATGTAAAGGCAATGTGGATCCAGGTAAGCACTAATAATCTCTGAGAATTCTACCCTGCCGGTCACAAAATATCAATCTACTCCCTCCTGCCCATACACGGAGCACACTCACGTTTCCCCACTGAGACCGTACAAGATGCCATTGCATCTCTGCATCCAGTTCAAAGCCCAGAATGTCCAGGCAACATATGTCCCTCTCCACCAGGACCAGATGGGAAGTCTCTCAGTGGACTAAAAAGTTAAGTCACCCACCTCTCCTCCCCGTAGACTCCATAGACGACAGTGGAGCAGGCTGTGAACCTGCAGTAGGAACCTTGTTCGGCAAAGCGAAGAATGGAAGGCACATTACAATTACTGATGCAAAGTTCAATGGGTTCTCACTGGACACAGATGGGTTCCATTGTTTTTGACAACCCATGGAACCAACATCTAGGAGGCTCCTCCTTGTCCGTGTCATTGGTCATATATGAAGCACAGGGAGTGCAGAAACATGTATACTACTCCTTGGGAATGCACAGCCTTCGAAGCCTACATCTTGCTCTTGGGGCTGTTCTGGTCATCTATTGCTATATAATAAACACTTTCAAAACTTACTGGCTTAAAAAACGAAAATTATTTATTTAGCTCACAAATCTACAACTGAGGCAGGGCTCAGTGGTGTCAGCTAGCACTGGAGGACCTGCATCCTAAACAGCTCATGCACATGGCTGGCAAGCTGGTGGGGCTGCAGCTGGGAGTTCACCCAGAGCTAAGGGCCCGAAGGCTCGGTTCCTTCCACGTGGGTACCCCCAGGGCTGTAGGGCTTTGTCACAGTGTGGTGATGTGTCCCAGGAGCAAACGTCCCATGACAACCAGGCAGACAATTCACCACCCTGTATGAGTTACCATGGAAATCGCACGGTATCAGTTCCACCACAGTCACAGCATGGCGGGAGGCAAGGGGAGAGAAAACAGAGACCCTCCCCCTTCTCCCTGTTGGAGGTGCATTGGGCACGCTGTGACAGAGCACGTGGGATGACAGGCAGTGGTGCATCATTTGGGAAACACAGTCTGCCACACAGGCCCCAGCATAGGCTTTGGATCTCAGGCAGTAAACATATTTGTTGTTGTTTCTGTTAATGAAGTCTTTGGAACATGATTTCCTCAAAACCTAATAGATTTCTGGTCTATTTGCTTCCGTTCAGGTCCAAACTCCAGTACCTACACCCATGGTTTCTGTATGTGTGGGTTTTTCCTGAGTATAGACTCAAGCTTTCTTTATTACTCTGCTTTCTCGCCCGTATTCCTCTTCCTCTCAACTTTCTAGAGGCTCTCAGGCCAGCGTGGAAAAGATAGACCCTCATTGTCATCTTTCTCGCTAATCACTGGAGAGATTTTATAGGCTGTCGTTGGACAAATTCTTTTCAAATCCCATCTCCTATTGCTTGTGACCTAGAAACAATTGGCTTTTCCAACCCGGCAGTGACTGACGTTTTGGACTTTCCCAGTTCTCTTTTGTTTCTCCTTATAAACACCCCAATTTTCTCTTGGGCTCATCTCATTCTTGGAACACCTTTCCAAAGGTGGTGCATACACATTTTGAATCCTTCTAATTCACTTCTGCTCTCCAAGCTGTCAGCTCAATTAGGCAAATGATATGCCTCCCAATTATCACAGGCAAGAATTTTACCAAATATGTACCAGTTCACAACGTGGGTTTCCATGCTTCTGGGCTTGAGTTTTAGTTTCATTGCCACCTGCCACCCAAAACTAAGGCAATGCCATATATCTAGGTTTTTCCTATGCAAACACCCTACTCTTGGCACTAGTTTTTGAATGGATAAAGGTAATCAAGATGGGATGCTCTAATGAACAACTCAAATATCTCAGTGGCTTAATACAATAAACGTTTATTCCCTGCTCACATCCTAGCTTGATGTGGCTCTAGCCCAGACAATGGCCCCTCTCACGGGGGATTCGGGGATCCAGGAACATTCCATTGTGTGGCTCTCCATCTTGAAGGCCATGAAAATAGAGAAGACAGAGCTCATGGAAGATTACTGGGACATCTTAGAGGCCAGACCTGCAGTGAGGGACATCTCTTTGCTCAAATGTCCTTGGCCAAATTTAGCCACCTGGCCAGCCTAAGCAGAGGGGTTGGTGAATAGAGAGGCCCGATGTGAGTGGACGGTCTTTGTTGCAGTGTGGTTTCTTTTTCGGCTTCTCATTGAGATGTAGAAAATATTCATTTTTTTCTTACTAATCCCCTGTCAGTTATAGCATTATCCATATCTTTCTTAAACCCAGGACTATCTCTGGAAACTCTTAAAGTATACTTTGTTATTCAGAAGTTTTCACTTAATTGAAATTATCACTTACTTTCTTTCACAGATTATGCTTTTGACCCTTGTCTAAGAAATGCTTTCCTCCCCTGAAGGCATAGATGTTTTTCCGTGTTTTCTTGTAAAAACCTCTCATCACTGTTCTGTATATGGAGATCTAGGATTGGGTTTTATATTTTCAGCCCATATAGAACAAAGGGAGCAGTCCATTTTCTTAACAACCTCTATTTCCCGACACGAGAACACCATATCGTTTGCATATTATATTTCCAAACATAATAGCTCTCTTTCTGAACTCTCATTTTGTACCATTTTCCTGCTAAGTTATGCATGGAAAACAATATTTGTTATTTTATATTTCTAGATGGTAGTTTTAAACTTAGTTTGCCTTATTGTTCGAACTGGAGTTCACATAATTTTTTTGAAAGAAGTTAAGATTGTAATTGTCATTGATACATGCGATTTACTCTTATTATTAAATATTCTTCAATGATGACTTTTAATAACTGCATATAATTTATCTTATGAATCCAACATCCACTTTGATGGAAGTTTATCTTACCCTTTTTTATATGCTGCTATTTAAACTTCGCTTGGTTTCCCCTGGCCTCCCCTCATCTCAGGATTTCAAGAGCTTTATCCAATGACAAAGCTCCTGCTACTCTTTCTGTCTTTCCAAAAAGAGGTGTCTCTGCTCTCAGAGCCCCTGACCCATTCAGCTGGCTTCTTTAGGGATTCCACCACTCACGCTCTCTCTCTTTACCCCCACCCATCACATCCATCCCTCACCCATCCATGATTTACAGAATTTCAATTTTACAAAAAACATATATTTATGCCCATATGTCTACAGATGCTCCTTTTTCACTTTTACTAAAAAGAATCTTTGTAAGACACAACTATATTTTGTAATTACCACACAGACAAATCCCAAGCTGCCCACTGCTTTTGCTGCGAGGGCCTTGGGAGCCTGGCTGGGTTAGGGAGCGTGCTGTGCGCGTCGGATGGGTCACTCCGTGCCTGGACTGAATGTGCGTTTGCTCCATCACTTGCAGCATTATGTTCCCCTACACCAGAATAAAAAGGAATAAAAAATAAATAAGTAAAGTGTAAAAATGAAACAAAAGAAGGACCTTTACCTTTAAAATGTTGAAACTAGAGGCAATACAAAATATAAAATCAGCGAACAGAAGCAGCACTCCATGTTTTGCCATGTGTTTATCAACTTACAGAGGGGGGATTGTTTTGGTGAAAAAAAAATCGGAAAGGTGGGTGCTATTTACACTTTCATTTAACACATTGTTTCTAAAGCTGGGGGAGCTCCTGTCTGGAAGCTGGGGACACTTGGGTCTCCCTGTACAGAGAGCCACAGTGAATGGGAGAGGAAGCCACATCCTCTCACCACACAGAGCCATGTGATGGGTGGGTGGAGACCCCAGAAAGAAGAAATGAAAGAACAGGATACAAATAAGAAAGCCCTGGAATGCCAGAGTCATCGTGGACATTTTGGAAACTCAAGAAGGGCACCTCTCTTTTGAGTCTCATATTAAAACATTTTGAAGCTGCTAATGATTTCTTCCTTGAAAATTTTAGAAATATTCATTGGTGGATTCCAGCATTGTATTTAATATTATCTATTTTGAAGAGAAAGTCTTTTCACCACAGATGGCAAAGAGATCTTAGTTTACTTTTCAGTTGAACACTTTGAAGGTTACAAATTGAAGCCACGGCTGGTGGAATCCTCTTAAATTTTTGGGACTGTAAAAAGTTTGAGAAGAAACTTTGCAAAGTTGACAAATGAACCTGTTCCTTTGCAGCACAAAGTACTAAAAGGATATTTATTTGAATAATTTTATGATGATTAAAATTAATACAGAATTTGCTATTTAAAACAAAACTACCAAATGGTTAGCCTGGACTCATCTCCCCTCCCCACTGGAAAGCACAACCATAAACCCTGGGATTAACATACACAACAAACAAAGGTGAGCTCTGAAAGACTGAAAGGGCGACTGCCTCAGAGGGACCTAGGCTAGGCGGGGAGAAACACGGCCAACCAGCAGCCCTGGCCAACTTCCGTGGTCCCTGGGCTGCTGGGACAACCCCTGCTTGCATGACCGGGCATCGGCAGTCTCTGTGCTGGTGGAAGGCCACCCATCTGTGTGGCTATGCCCCCATAATTCCCACATCCAGTGCTGAGGCTGTCACTGCACCTGAGCCCAAGGCTATGTCCTGTGGCTCCAGGGCCCCCACCAGGCCTGTCACACCATCCCTGAGATTCTAGAGTTTTGCCTGGGCCCCCAAACCCCACCCCTGAGTCTCTACCACTGCTGCTTGACTATCAGAACAACCCTGAGGTCCAGCTCTTCACTGGGGCCCCCCATTGCTCCTGGACCTGTTTCATGCAAATGTCCACAGCCTGATCACCCACAACCACTGCCTAGATAGACTCACTCAGCCACCACTATCAAATCCATCGGGTGACCCCAGGCAGAGCAATCCCCCACAACAGCCTCCATGGAGAGGTTTGCATACAGCCCCCAACTCAAACTTCCAACAACAAGCTGGGGAACAACCCACAACCCTGCATGAAGATCATCCAGCACTGGCTGAAACTGAGGCCATCACAGTGGAATAGGTCAAAACAGGACACCTGTTCTACAGGCTCTCAGTGCACCCGCCCCTTCCTGTATGGGTCAACATTCCAGAGTAGGTCACAAAAGCTCCATCCAGGGTCCTCCCCTTCCCCTAACTAAACAGAAGAGTTCCCAGCAAAGGAAAACAGGTGCCCAGCAATCCTATTAGCCCAGAGCTAAGAGAAGAGAAGTCAGATAAGAAGAAACCAGCAAAAGAACCCTGGCAACGTGAAAAAACAAAACAGTTTGACACTCCCAAGGGATCACAGCGAAGCTACAGTAGGGGACCCAACTACAAGGAAATTGCCGAAATGACAGAAATGGAATTCAGAATATGGATGGCAAATAAGAGAAAGTTGAAAACCAAGAAAAAGAAGCCAAACAGATATTTCAGAAAATCAATGAAAAAGTCACTAAAGAGCTAGAAAATATAAGAAAGGATATATTAGAACTTAAAGAAATGAAGGAGTCATTTAGGGAATTTCAAAACACAGCAGAAAGCTTCAGCAACAGACTAAACCAAGGAGAAGGAATAATCTCAGCTTGAAGACAAGACTCTCAGGCTAACCCAGTCATTCAAAGAGGCAGAGAAGAGAATAAAAAAGACTGAGCAATCACTGAGATAGATATGGGAATACATGAAGCAGGCTAACATAAGAATTATAGGTATCTCTGAGGGAGATAAAAGAAAAGAAAGAGCTAAAAGCATGGAAAATCTATTTGAGGGAATTACTGAGGAAAACTTTCCTGATATCACCAGACCTCCAGACATACAGATACAAGATGGTCATCAAACACCGGGAAGATTCATGGCAAATAGGACATCTCCAAGACACATAGTAATCAACCTGGCCAAAGTCAAAATGAAGGAGAAAATTCTGCAAGATGGAAATCAAAAGATTCCTTGAGCTGAATAACAAAGGGGACACAAGCTATCAAAATCTATGGGATTCAGCAGAAGCATTCCTCAGGAGAAAATTTATAGCTTTAAATGCCTACATCAAAAAGATAGAAAGATCACAAATTAACAACCTAATGTCACATCTCAAGGAACTAGAAAAAGACGAGCAAACAAAACCCAAAGCCAGCAGAAGAAAAGAAATAACAAAGTTCAAAGCAAAACTAAATGAAATGGAAAACAAAAAAATAATACAAAGCGTCAATGAAATAAAAAGTTGGTTCTTTGAAAAGATAAACAAAATTGATAGACCTCTTGATAGATTAACCAGGAATAGAAGAGAAAGGACCCAAGTAAGCTCAATCAGAAATGAAAAAGGAGATATTATAACTGATACCACAGAAATGCAAAACACCATGCATGGATACTATGAAAATCTCTATGTACATAAACTAGAAAATGTAGAGGAAATAGACAAAGTCCTGGAAACACACAACCTCCCAAGACTCAATCAGGAAGTAACAAAACTCCTGAACTGACCAATAATGAGCAGCGAGATAGAAGTGGTAATAAAAAGTCTTCCAACAAAAAAAGCCCTGGACCAGATGAATTCAAAATCAAATTCTACCAGACCTACACAGACAAGCTGGTACCCATACTACAGAAATTATTCCATAACATAGAGAAGAAAGGAATCCTCCCCAACTCATTCTATTAAGCCAGTATCACCTTGTTTCCAAAGTGAGGAAGAACACAACAGAAAAAGAAAACTACAGACCAATATCCCTTATTAACATAGATGCAAAAATTCTCAACAAAATGTTAGCTTCTGTTTGAATTCAACAGCACATCAAAAAGATAATTCATCATGTTCAAGTGGACTTCATCCCAGGGATACAAGGATGGTTCAATATACCTAAATCAATAAATGTGTTTTACCACATAAATAGAAGCAAAAACAAAGATCATATCATCTCAATAGATGCAGAGAAAGCATTCAATGAAATCCAGCACACTTTAATGATAAAAACCCTCAATGAACTAAGCATAGAAGGAATATATCTTAAAATTATAAAAGCCATATGTGACAAATACACAGCCAGCATCATACTGAATGGGGAAAAGCTGAAAGCATTCCCACTAAGAATGGGAACAAGACAAGGGTGCCCACTGTCACCACTTCTATTCATAATAGTGCTGGGAGTCCTAGCCAGAGAAATCAGGCAAGAGAAAGAAATAAAGGATATCCATTGGGAAAGAGAAGATCAAACTATCACTTTTTGATGATGATATGACCTTGTATCTTGAAAAACCCCAAGACTCCACCAAGAGACTCCTGGAATTGATAAATAAATTCTGCGAAATCTCAGGTTACAAAATCATTGTATATGAATCAGTAGCATTTCTACATAATATATATGGATATATTATGTAGAAATATGTAATTTATGTACATTATAAATATATATTTTATATATATGTATGTTATACAACAGTCAAGCTGGGAGGCAAGTCGAAGACTCAATACCATTCACAGTAGCTACAAAGAAAATAAAATACCTAGGAATATACTTAACCAAGGAAGTGAAAGATCTCTACAAGGAGAACTATGAAACATTGAGGAAAGAAATCACAGATGACACAAAAAAATGGAAAAACATATCATGCTCATGGATTGGTAGAATCAACATTGTTAAAATGTCCATACTACACAAAGTGATTTACAGATTCAGTGCAACCCCGTCAAAATACCAACATCATATTTCATGGATCTATAAAAAATAATTCTATGCTTTGTTTAGAATCAGAAAAGAGCCCAAATAGCCAAAGCAATCTTAAGCAAAAAGAAGAAATCTGGAGGCATCACATTACCAGACTTCAAACTATACTACAAGGTTATAGTAACCAAAACAGCATGGTACTAGCCCCAAAATAGAGACATACACCAATGGAACAGAACAGAGAACCCAGACATAAAACCATCTACATACAGCCAACTGATCTTTGACAAAGCAGACAACATAGAGTGGGGAAAAGAAGCCCTATTCAATAAATGGTGCTGGGAAAATTAGATAGCCACATGCAGAAAATGAAACAGGACCCCTATCTCTCACCATTCACAAAAATTAATTCAAGATAGATAAAAGACTTAAATGTAAGGGAGGACACCGTAAGAATTCTAGAGGAAAACATAGGAAAAACTCTTCTAGATATCGACCCAGAGAAAGAATTTATGGTGAAGACCCCAAAGGCAATTACGGCAACAAGAAAAAGAAATAGATGGGACTTGATTAAATTAAAAAGCTTCTGCACAGCCAAGGAAATAATCAACAGAGCAAACAGACAACCTACAGCATGGGAGAAAATATTCATAAAGTACACATTTGATAAAAGCTAATATCCAAAATCTACAAAGAACTCAAACAAATCAGTAAGAAAAAAACGACCCCATTAAAAAGTGGGCAAAAGAACAGAAGTTTTTCAAAAGAAGATAGACAAATGGCCAGCAAACATGAAAAAATGCTCAGTGTCACCAATCATTAGAGAAATGCAAATTAAAACCACAATGAGATATCACCTTACCCCTGTCAGAATGCTCTTATTATTTAAAAAGTCAAAAAACAATAGATGCTGGTGTGGATGCAGAGAGAAAGAAATGCTTCTACACTGTTCATGGGACTTCAAATTTGTACTATCTCTATGGAAAACAGTATGGAGATTTCTCAAAGAACTCAAAGTACACATACCATTCAATCCAGTAGTCCTACTAATGGGTATCTACCCAAAAGAAGAGAAGTCATTTTATCAAGAAGACACCTGCACTAGAATGTTTATAGCAGCACAATTCACAATTGCAAAGATGTAGAATCAACCCAAGTGCCCATCAATTCATGAGTATATCAACAAAATGCAGTATATGTATACCATGGAGTACTACTCAGACATAAAAAAGAATGAATTAATGTCTTTTGCAGCAATTTGGATGAAACTGGAGACCATTATCCTAAATGAAGTATCTCAAGAATTGAAAAACAAACACCACATGTACTCTCTAATAAATTGGAACTAACCTAAGCTATGGACACACATGTACAGAGGGAAGTAAAAGTCATTAGAAATTAAGCAGGGGGGAAGGGGGAGGCGGGGAGGGGCAAAAAACTACCTGACGGATACAATGAACACTTATAGCCCTGACTCAAGCATTACAAAAGCTATCCACGTAACAGAAGCATTTATACCCCCTTAATATTTTGAAATAAAATTTAAAAAAGAAAAAATCATAACACAATCTCATACACAAGACAATATTTAAAAATAGGGAAGTAAAAGGACCTAAATAAAATTAAGGTTTCCACATTTCACTGAAAGTAATAAAATGCTGATACCAGTAGACTATAGTGTTACATATGTATATTGTAATATCCAGACCATCCACTGAGAAAATGATACAACACGATATACTCAAAAAACACAAGATACTTTCAAAAATACAGGATGGAATCCTAAAAAATAATATATATAGCGTCACAGAAGCAAAACAAATAGAAACAGAGGAATAAACAAACAGAGGAAACAAACAGAAATCAGTTATATTTTAGATGAATAAGATTAAGAAAAATAAAATATTTTATTGTACTTCATTCCTTTCTTCTCTAGTGCTCTTCCTTTCTATATATGGATCTGCATTTCTGACCTACACAATACTCCTTCTCCTTTGAAAACTTCCTTTAACTTTTCCTGCAGGGCACGTGTGCTGGGGATGAATTCCCACAATTTTTGTTAAAATCTGTGTTTCTCCTTCATTTTTGAACAATAAGTTTTGCTAGATACAGAATTCTAGTTTGGTGGGGTTTTTTCTTTCACACTTTAAATGTTTCACTCCATTCTCTTCTTGCTTGCATGATTTCTTGTGAGAGCTCTGCTGCAATGCTTATCTTTGTTTCACTATATGTAAGGTGTTTTGGTCTCTCTCTCTCTTTCTCTCTCTCTCTCTCTCTGGCTTGTTTCAAAATTTGAACTTTGGTTTTCTGCTGTTTTGACATGATATGCACAGGTGTAAGTGTTTTCTCTACATTCCTAGGCTTTTTATGTTCTCTCAGCTTCCTGTGTCTGGGCTTTGCTGTCTATCATTGGCATTGGAAAGTTTTCGGCCATTATTACTTCAGATATTTCTTCTGCTTTATTCTCTCTTCTTTGTTATTACAATTGCTCTTAGTTATACCTTTTGTAATTACCTGTATTTCTTTCTTTGATATCATGTGTGTGTGTCTGTGTGTGTGTGTGTGTGTGTGTGTGTGTATCAGAAGTGTCTGTTGACATACCTTTAAGCTCACTGATCCTTTCCTTGGCCACGTTCAGTCTACTGATGAGCCCATAAAAGGCATTCTTCATTTCAGTTACAGTACTTTTGATTTCTAGCATTTCACTTTGATTCTCTTTTAGAGTTTCCATCTTTCTGCTTTTGTTATCCATCTCTTCCTGCACGTTGTCTACTTTTCCATTAGAACTCTGAATATATTAATGACAGTATTTTACATTTCCTGTCTGATAATTCCAACATCTGTGTAATACTTGAGTCCAGTTCTGACACTTTCTTTCTCTTTGCAGACTGTGAATTTTGGGTGGGGTTTCTTTTTGTTTATTTGCCTTTTAGCATGCCTTGTTAGAAAATGAACATGTCTTATGGAGTAATGGGAACTAAAGGTAAATAGGCTTTTAGCTTGAGAATTTATGTTAAGCTGCCCAGGAGTTGGGCTTTGATTAATACTTGCTGTAGATGCCACAGACTTCAAATTTCTCTTTGTTTCTGTTCTGTTCTTGACTTTGGGCTTCCCTATATGCTCCTCCTCAGACAGTCTGTGACGTAGCTCTTTCTGTTGTAATCTACTCTCACTCCACTGGATCCCTGTGAGTGCGGCGCTAAGACAGGCTGGAGGGAAGCATTTCATAATCTCATGATTAGGTTTCAGTCTTATAATGGGCCTCTGTCTCAAGGCTGTGACCCTCACAAGTGTTTCTTTAATCGTGGCTTCCTCCCCCTTTGGCAAGACAGGACGCCTAGGGCGGGTTGGAGTGGGAGCAAGGCCCTCTCTCCAGCTGGGTAAGACTCTAGTAAGTCTTTTCCCCTGAAGAGTAGGCCTTCATTATGGAGAAGCTTCTGAGGAAATTTTATGAGGATTGTTGTTCCCTTCTCACTGCCAGAAATAAGATGTGGTCTTGCTTGGCTCTTTACCATGAGAACCTCTTGGGATTTCTAAAGGTAAAAACTATAAAAGTGGGAGCCCCCTAGAACTACGGCCCATAAAAGATGCCCACTCTCACACTAGTCCACACACAGCCTTTAGCAATTCATCAGAATTACTATTTAAGTCTTCCTACCAGTTATGGCTCCAGCAGCTTCTGTCCCAGGTGAGCAGACAGATCTCAGCTCTGTCCCTATGGATGCTCCTGTCTCAACAGATTTCAGAGTGTGGTTTGCTTTGTCACCTGACTTCTCCGATGGGTCTAGGAAAGTCATTGAATTTCAGCTCGTTCCTCTTTTTCTTATTGATGACTTCCAAGCTCTTGACATGTCAAAGCTGAAACCAGACATCTGATTAACTTTTAAAAAATAATTTTAGGAAGTTTCTCTACTATATACCCAGACTGCATGAAGTCCAGCTTCATGAGAGAATAAACCATAATAGAACTCCCATCGAGTTTGCAGGAATTAGTGTAACAGAGGGAATGGCCTGGGGGGAAAAATGGCAAAAATATTTTCTGTCTCTTTAAAACTTCCCCTACTCTTTTTGGAAATTGTGGCCTGGCCTGCATCCCTGCCTCCAGCAGGGAGAATGTCTTTTGTTCTTTGTGTTACAGGAGACAGCTCAGCCATGCCAGGCCCTCCCCAGCCTCCCAAGTGGGCCCAGGTGGCTGGAGGACACAGGGCTTGGTCTTAAGCAAAGAGGGGACATTAGAATCATTAACACAATAGCCTCAAACTGAGAGCTTTCCCTTTAAAACCTCTGTATTTCTGCTTCTGTTCAGGAAAAATTGGATTTTGAGATGACAGTCTACCATTTTTCCTGTTTTGCTGGCAAAGTAAAGATGCAGCCTCGGGTACAAGTGCCGAAGTTACGGTAACATTACTGTGGGCTGATTGCACCAATTAAATATTCATCATCTGTCCAGCATGAGCACTTTGCATGCTCCCTGTGGGCCTGTGATTTGGATCTGTAAATTAGAGTGCAGCTACAGAATTCAGTATCTTTGGATCCCAACCACTTTCCTATCCCCAACTCATGGGGAGTTCCTTGGAATCCCACAGTGATGTGTGATTATGGGAGACTCAGACATATTGAGTGTGGTTGGACCATTCCCTGCCTGAGGTCATGCTGAAACAGAGTCTGTGTGATAGGGATGATCATATAGTTTATATCTGAGAAGACAGAGATTACGGCTGATATTAGGGCCCTAAATACAAAAATCCAAGAAAATCTGAGAATACTGATTGTTGTGATCTGACCTAAGACCATTGGCTATTCCCAAACAGGAAATTATTTGGGGAAATACTGGCAGCCTCTGAACATTAGAGGAAGTCAGAAACCACATCTCTTTTCCCAACCCTCCTTACCAGGAGTCGTGCTGAAGGCGGGTCTCAGACTGAACTCATACAGACATTTATTGGCTCAATTTATGAACCAACTGATAAAGAAACTTTCATACAACCTGATTCCTTGAACTTCAGTGCTGCTGTGTCCTTTCAGGCCCTTTGGGAAACACACTGAGCATGAAAGCAATTGCAACCATCATGGCAAGGCAGGAACAGCTGGTCTTCTAGTTGGAACAAGTGAAGAACCAGACAGAGTTTTACATTCAGAGACCACTCCAAAGGGGTGAGACTGTTGGGTCTGTGGGATACTTTTATTCTGTTCATGCAAGAGGGGAGGTATCTTTTCAAATCTCCCAGCCAAAAACATATAATTATGCCACTTATTATATTTCATGAAAGAAAAGTTATTTCTAACAATTTACATGCTGATCAATAGACCTGCTACTGCTGATTCTGATGGTAATATTTGAAAGCTTGTCCTAGCTGTTTCCAAATTAAAGTCCTTCGGGTGGTAAATAACCACTCCCAGAGAGTGGATTCCCCATTAATGTCCTCCAAATGGTAACTAAAAGCCCTGGGGGTAGATCAATGTTAACTTACACACACACACACACACACACACACACACACACACACACACACACCCTATTCCAAAAACTCAAGGATTGTTAAAGTAAATTACTGACAGTACAACCTGCTGATGACAAGTTCTGGTATTGCATTCTTAACCATTACTGATAGTCAAACACGGACATTACATTCACTTTTAGAAAATCGTTTGTACAAACTACCCTATGCTTCCTGTATGTGTGACATTTAACCTCTCTAGTCCCTAACTTCCAAATCTACCAAGCGGATAACGATGGGAGTACGATCTACTTCCAAGAGTGGCTGCCAGAGCCCCACCAGGTAAGAAGAGCGGAGACACTGTGGAAGCCATAAAGAGCAATGCATATGGGGGAGGCAGCACTGGTCATGTTCATGTCGCAGCGAGAACGCTCGGAGGATGCGTGGAGAGAAAACCTGCAGGCCGCCTCATCCAGAAAGAGTCTCCACTGCTGAAGGGATCCCAGAGCACCCTCAGAAGCCACACCCCAAAGCAACCCCAAAGTCATAGTTATTCATAAGTGAAAGGCCCCGGCTTTGGGTGGATGAAGGATGAAAGCTTTTCCAAGTCAAATGGAAACGTTTGCTTGTGTTGCCTTACGTTGTGCCACGAAGGAGAACATTTCCTGGCCGGCTGCTTCCCTGTCTTCTCCAAGCCATTACTTCCTCTGTCACTGACAAATTATTTACCGACTTCTGAACCGTGAGCTCTTTTATCATTCCAGTCAAAATGTAAAAATCCAGGAGCTCACTGAGTCAGAGAGAATGATTTTGGTCATAAGTAACAGAAAAGCCCTTCTTTGTAAAGTTGACTTAGTTGGAAAATGGATTGTCTTGGACCCAGAAGTTTGGGGCAGGTTACTCAACAGCTGGACAGGACCTGTCTGCCTCCTGCTCTGCCATCCCCAGGGCAGCGCTAAGTGACTCCCGGCAGGAGCTGCTGCATGACGGAGTGTTATGAGCCAGTAATGTTTTCATTGAAAAACACCGCGTAACAACATGGAAAAGTGCTTGAGACGATAGGAGAGAGACACAGAGGATAAAAACGTATATAATTTCAATTAGATTTGTCTTAAACAAAACAAAAGCCTCTTCAAAAAACACAGAAGGAAATGGACCAAAATGTTAACAAGGGCTATAATTAGATTTTCTTTGTTCTTTTTTCCCCGCTTCTCAATATTTATTTAAAATTTTTTTAAAGACTTTCAAAATGAGGAAATTTTATCTTAAAATTTAAAAAGAAATAAAATGTTGGGATCATCAGGTCTCCCCTGGAAATTCTTGGAGAGTGAGCACTGCTTTGCTATGGGTAACAGACTTCTGTGTCATTGTGACCCTGACTGAAGACTGAGTGTCACATTTCCATGTGTTGGATATTTTCACTGTAATTAACCTGAGAGAGTAGATTATGCTAATGGCTAATTAAATTTTTGACTGATACTGATAGAAAACTCATTAACTCATACTATCAGGATACTATTTTTATCTCAGAATTTCCCCACTTTCTTTTTAATGATCTATTTTGAAATAGATCAAACTTACAGAAAAGTTACTGGCACAGTGTAAGAAATTCCTGTGTCTCCTACAGTGGTTTAAATTGTAAGACCATTTTCTCCACCACTCTTCCTCTCTACACATCTATAATCATAAATCACTAGTCTTTTTTGGAACTATTTGTGAGCAAACTGCAGACTCCCCTAAATACTACAGTGTGTGTTCCCCTGAAGCCACTCTCCTACATAAACACTACACAACTCTCCTAGTCAAGGAATCAACCCGATACAACATTAGCATCCAACCCACAGATACCATTCAAACTTTGCCCACTTTCCCAACACCCTCTCTATTTCCTTTCTGGCCCGTAATTCAATCCAGGGTCACAGCTCCTATGCGGTTGTTGTGTCTTTTCAGTCTCCTTGATTCTGGAGCAGTTCCTCACCCCATCTCTGTCTCTCGTGTCTCTGATAGTGTTAGAGACCGAAGCACAGTGTTTGCTCACGGTAGACTCAGGCCGTGCTTCCTTGATAGAAGCTACGCTGTGCTCGGGGCACAGTGCCAACACCGCCCACCCCTGCAGAGGGTCACCTGATAACCCTGGAGTCTGCAAAGTCTCCAGTTCCTCCTCTGTAACTGATTAGTATTCTGTGGATGATGCATTGAGACTACGACTATATCCTTTTCTCATCAACGTCCACCAGCCACAGCATCCAGTAATGACTCCTGCCTGAATCACCACCCTAATGGTGATTTGCAAATGGTAATTTTCTAATTCCAAAATTCCTTTTGCATGTAGTAGTCAGCATTCTACTCTAAGGAGCAGCTTGCTTTGTTTCTCCACTTACTCTTTCATTTGTATCGGTATGGACTCGTGGGTGCCTATTTCCTTCAATGGGTTGAAGTCTGTTACTATCAATTTATCTTGATGTTCAAATTGCCTAAGTTGTGACCAGTTGAGGCCTCCTCAACCTTAATCCTGCACCTTTTAGACACAACTCCATCATGAAAAAGCTCTGAAAACCCCCCTAGCAA
Organism: Propithecus coquereli; assembly: GCF_000956105.1. Taxonomy (NCBI): domain Eukaryota; kingdom Metazoa; phylum Chordata; class Mammalia; order Primates; family Indriidae; genus Propithecus; species Propithecus coquereli. The sequence goes on along the minus strand of NW_012149986.1, from coordinate 627,227 downwards.
TTTTGTTCTTGTTCTACAAAAAACGTGAAATGTATTCTCACATCATGGATGATCAATTCTCTAGCATTCCTTTCTTTTAAAGAAAAAAATTTGGCTGAAAGGGGATTTGGGACCAACAAACTATTGGTTTTTCTGACTTACACTTTCAAGATCTTGGTCACCAAAAGTTATTTCTTACTAATGTAAGATGGGGAGGACTGGAGGTGTAAACCTGCTCACTGAAGACTCCGGCCCCGGTAAGCCAGCAGCCCCCAGCCCCAACCTGCCGCTGTGGCCCAGAGTCACTGCAGGCCACACTGGAGCACAGGACCAGCCTGCTGTGGGCGACACATGGCGCATCCCTGCCATGGGATGCTCAGGAGATCCAGCTGCTTCTCATGCCCACTGTCCACCCAAGCACAGGACCTGGCAGAGGACATGGGCAGCAGTCTCCTCTTTTTCTCTTTTCTTGTTTTTGTTTTTGTTTTTAGCAGTCTCCTCTTGAAGTTTCTTTCTAAACTTTATAATAACAAAATAGGCATGCTACCAAAAGAATATTAATCAAGGCTTGAATTAATTCATTCAAAAAATATTTTTGAATATTATGAGTGTCAAACACTGTGTTGGGTACAGGAGATGGGTGAGTGAACAAAGCGAGTAGTCGTCTTTGTGGAGAGTGGGGAGAAAATGGCCGTTTAACAAAACTGCGTGAGTTCGTCTGCACATGTCACCTGGTGCTGTGTGAATGGGAACCTAAAGGGCATAAAGGGAGCAAAGACTCCTGCGTGTCGTGGGAGCGGGGCTGTTGCTGCTGTCAGACAGTGTCAGGGAAGGCTATGCTGACGCAGTGCCACTGCGGGAAGCCTGGAAGGATGGGACAGAACATGGTGGGAGAGTGTCCCAGGGAGAGGGATGGCGAGCGCACAGGTCAGGAGGTGGCTCACACCCCACGTGTCCAGGGAGTGGAGAGCGGCCAGCGGCTGGGTGGACTGAGTGGAGGGTGGGGCAGTAGCTGGACATGGGACGAGAGAGGTAACAGGGACCAAGCATGGGGTGTCCTAGGGGCCACTTCATGGGCTTTCGCTTTTACTCAGAATGAAACGGACCATCATGAGAAAGTCTCAGGGAGATTAATGTGGTCTGACTTAGGCTTTAAAAGATTCTCCTTGGAGGCTATATTGAGAATAGTCTACAGCAGGGCAAGGGCAGAAATTGGGACACCAATTAGGAGCTGCAGAAATAATCCCAGTGAGCGGCGGTGGTGTCTTGGACTAGCGTGTTGATGGCAGAAGCGGTGACAAGTGGTCAGATCCCACATATATTTTCAAGGGAGCCTTGAAGGCTTTGCTAGTGCTTCGGAAGTGGGATATGAGAGAAGGACGGGAGTCGGTATGATGCAAGGATGGAGGAGCTGCTTCCTGGGGGGGCACTGCAGGATAAGCAGGTTGGCGGATGAGATCTGTCTGGCGGGGCTAGGTTTGAGGTTCCTTGAAGACTTGCTGGTGGAGACACGAGTAGGAAGTTTAGAAGGGCTGGAGATATAGACTTGGGAGTCTTCAGCATGTTAACAGAAGAAAAAAAACCCTAAACTCTGTAGAATAATTTAAAGAGATTTATTCTGAGACAAACATATGTGACCATGGCCCGGGGAACATGGTCTCAAGAGGTCCTGAGAAAATGCATCCAAGGCCACTGGGCTACAGTTGGGTTTTATACATTCACGGAGACAGGAATTACAGGTAAAATCGTAAATCGATACATGGAAAGTGGATATAGGTTCAGCCTGAAAAGGTGGAACATCTCAATGCAGGGGCTTACGGGTTATAGGTGGGCTCAGGGATTCTTTGATTTGTAATTGGTTAAAGAAATAAAGTTTCGCCTAAGGGATTGGAATATTTTAAGTTAAGAGAAGGAAGTCTGTGAATCAGAGACAAGCCGCAATATATAGACTCAGTGACCTGTTAAGGATATTGATGACCTGCAGGTGATCTACCCTTTTGCCCTGCATGGCCTTGGGTCCTGTTAATAATACAGTATCTTGTGTGACAAAGAGTCTGTTTTTTTCAGTCTTTTGTTCTCTGTTTTAACATTAATGCTGGTCAACTGTCATATCTAAAGTCCAAGAGGGAGGAGGTATAATGAAGCAAGTCTGACCTCCCTTTCCTGCATGGCCGGGAACTCAGTTTTAAGGTTTTTCTGGGATCCCCTTGGGCAAGAGGGGGTCTACTCAGTCGGTGGGGGCTTAAGATTTTATTTTAGTTTATAAGCACACAGGTGGTTTTAAAAGCCATGAGACTAGACGGGAGCAGCTCAGGAGTGAGGTCAGACGAACGAGGAAAGCAGGGGCTGAGGAGGAGCTCTGGACCGCGCAGGAGCGGCCTGTGCGTGAGGAGAGCCAGAGGGGCCGCGCACGGGGAGTGGGAGGGGGCGGCTCAAGCAAAAAGCTATCGGGCCCACAAACAACATGACAGGTCGAGTCTGATAACAGCCCAGACTTGCACATTGGATTTAGCAAATGGGGTCCAGGATAACCTGGACAAGAAGAGTCCGGCGAGGACAGAGCACAATCCCAGATGGAGCTGGCGTGAGAAAGACAGGGGAAGAGGAGAGAAGAATGGAGGCAGCAAACATGAACAACATTCGACAAAATACAGGAAATGTTTCCCAGCCCTTTCCTGAAACACTGTCAATGCAATGAGCTCCACTTCCGACCTAGCTCCAGGCGTAGAGAGCCACCTTCCCACCCTCTGAGATCCACAGGTTTCTCTTGGCATAAAAGAAAAAGAAAGCCTAACTCAGAAGGTTGGCTGATGCTGCCCGTGCTCAGCACTCGGGAACGTGTGCAAACGGCCTGCGCAGGGAGACAGGGTACTCCTGTCAGCTAGAATTGGAAGCCCAGCATTTTAAATGGACCACAGCAAGTCCTGAAATTTCCATATTGGCTGATCACATACAAATTTCTTTTTGATTTTGAAAACAAATGGTCACTAAGTCTGGGTTCAGCCCCTCCACGTCCATTGTCGACCTGTCAGGACCGAACGGGCTGTGGTACAGCCAGTCCTCACAGACGCCATCATTGACCACTAAGACACGCACTCGGTGGGTCTGAGCCGAGCCTGTCGGTTTAGAGGAAAACTACTAGTGGCTGCCCCTCCCGCACTACCGTGTCCTCCAGCTAACGCAGGACGCCGTCCATCTGCCAAGAAGCCTTCCATCCTCCTGAAACGGCATTAGCCAATGTTACTTAACACAAAAGGAGCCACGGCCAGGACGGGGCTTCACTGGACTTTCCAAAGACATGTGTGACCCCACTCGAGGGAGGTCAGGCCAAAGAGTAAAATGAGAGTGGGGAAGAGAAAACACACATCCCACACGCACAACCGGGTTCAGGTCCAGAGGATTTTAAATGCAGTTCAGACATCAAAATTAACCTGCATGGAAGCACGAGCATCTCCAAGGGACTGTCAGTCCGGCCGGGCAGTGCTTGTGAGGACCTGGGAGCAGAGACAGGCCGGTGGTCACATGGCTGGCTCTCCCGGGACCACCTAGTTTCTCCTTTGCCTGCTCCCACTCACCGGTGCCTGCCCCCTTCCTGGGGCTCTGGAGGGACAGAGTCCCTCCGGTCGCCCTCTGGGGACAGGCTGATGTGAGCCAGCTGCCTCCTGCTGCACCCCCCAGCCTGGGCACCTTCAGAGCATCCTCAGTAACGGCCCAGTGCGTTACCCCTAAACCATGGCATATTTTCTTGATCTCAATTGTTGGTGCTTTTTTCTTTCTTTCTTTTGTTTCTGAAGAAAGATTTGGAGGTGAGGAGAAAAACATACCACTAGTTGTACTTTTAGTATTATTTACTTGCTTCATTTCCCAAGATTTGTTTCTCAATGTTTTTCCAGCATGCAGCACATCTCTGGTAGGTTTCTAGCTCACCACAGGTAGAGATGACACCTTGGCTTGCCTCCTGGTGCTAACAGGATCCCGGGTACAAAGCCACTCAGATATGGGAGGCAGGGAGTTGACTGATGAATCCTACAACATCTCCATGTGTACAACATTTTAAGAACTCTCTCAGGTAATTATTTTCATGAAATATGTCCAGGAACTCTATCTCTCTGCGCCCCCAACTCTCCAGTATTTCTAGTAGGGTGCAAAATATACACAAGCTGTCTTATTTCAAAGCTGTGTTCTGAGGGCTGGCAGGCCACACAATAGCATGTGCAGCATTCAGAGCACAGGTTGCATGTTGACATTGCATACCACCAGCAGCCAAGGGCCGCCTGCAAAACTCATCTGCTGTATCCACACATAAGATGTGATGGTGTGTAACAGTGTGTGAATTAGACCCCGCCATTCCTCTCCTCTAGTCATAATTCTCCATTTGTTCACTTTGATGTTCGTATGAAAACCATCACCTTCTGCATTTCCAGGCACCGGCTTCCGAGGGCCGCGTGGAACCATTTGTTCCCTGTGGGGTAAGCAGTCGGCACAGGCTCCTGGTTCAGCTGGTCAGCGGACGGCTGCGTCCCACGAGTCACTCCAGACCATGGACGAGGAAGGCTGTCACCCAGGTGCTGGGATGGCCAGCATTTCCTCTTTTTCTGTGGGGATAGAGGGCAATACCCTGCCCGGTGTCCTCTGTGGGTCCCTCTCTCCTTGGTCCTGCAAGCCCACGCTGCCTGCAGGACGGCTGGAGGGAGGGATGTCCTTGCTGTCTGCAGCCTGCTTCTCTGAGCACCAGCCAGGAGCATTGCTTCCCCCTGGCAGAGCCCGTCACAGCTCTCGGTATCTCTTGTCTGTCTCCTTCCTTAATTACTGAGCCCTTGTCTTGTAGGGGTTGGCTCTGTGCTGATGCAATGGGGGCAGGGGGCGGCATTGAACAAATTGCAATGACCTCTATATAATCCTCTCCCTTAACTAACTACTTGTTGACCCTCTGAGTTGTTGAATGGTGGATTTTCTGCAAGACAAAGGAGCCAAGATTCTGAAGGCCGGGGCAGGCCTCCGGAAGCCTCACTGTCCCCCACAACTGCCCAAACACTCACGGCCCCTCCCTTAAAAGCCCATGATCTGCCTTAATAGGAGTGACGGATTTAAGGCAGCTTCTTCTGTTCTCCTGACAAAATGTCTGTCATATTAAAAATTCCCTCCTTCCTTGGCAATCCTCGCTGTCTCAGTAATCGGATCTTTGTGTGACAAGCAACTGGACCTAGACCAAAACTCCTTTGCAGTTTCTACAGCACGAACTTAAAACAGTGTCTTCCACCTTCTTTGCAGATGAGTGGCCATGTGACTAAGTGTGGACAACAAGATGTACATGAACGTTTCCAGGGCTGTCCGCTGGCACATAACCTTTGCCCTTTGCCCTGTCCTCCTTCTTGAGGGAACACACGCTGTGGAGGGGGTTCTGCCACCTTGCAGCTCTCTGCCGACATTCTGGAGCCGCACTGTAACCCTAGACGACCTACTGCTGGGCTTCGTGGTGTGCGAGAGAAAATAAAACCTGCAATTTAAGCTACTGCATTTGAGCCTCTGCTACCGGAATCTGCATGCAGCTCTTGCACGCTACAAACCATGGTCTGCGCCATCCTGCCCCTCAGTACTGAGGACCAGACCCCTTGGACACACTCATGTCTCCTTCAGTCCTATTCTGGGCTGCTTGAGCTGTTGCCTGCTTTGGCCCGTGATATTCTGCTGACCTCTGTGTCCCTTCAGTGAAGTTGCAGGAACCGCCGGGGCCCCTTCTGCAGCTTCTGAGAGAGGTATGGAGCTGCAGGGGCCAGGACTCGGGCTCCCCGCGGCTCGCTGTCTGCACCCTCCTGCGATGGCAGCTCAGGCAGGGCTCCGGCAAGGTGTCCGGCTTCCCTCCTGGCAGGCACCTCCGTTACTAGCAGTGACTTCTTGGAGCACACCCTTTCCAGCTGCATTTGTGGTGTAAAGCTTAAAATTGAGGTGCCGTATTCTGTGCTGCCTTGACACCTGGCAATTCTGCGAGGCCCCGAACGGCCTGACTGCAAGTGCTCCTTGCCTCCCTGCTTGCACAGACAAGGCCCCAGGCAAACAGCCTTCTCATCCAATGGGCCAGGCGCAGTGGGTTTCGGTTCTCTGCCGGCCTGAAGAATTATCACACAAACCAGTCACCACCTTTCACTGGGACAGGGGTCGCTGCTCACTCTTGGCACTGCAAAGCCTGCCGCCCACAGCCCCTGATTCCCACTCTGTTCCCAAGAGCAACCCGCACTCGGCCCTGCCCTCCTCCCCTGGGCTATGACTATGTGACTAATGACCTTCTGTCCATCTTATCTGCCCAGCGCTGGGCGTCCTGTGCTTGTTTGCTCACCCCCTTGCCCCTGCAGCGGGAATCCCTCCCTCCCCACCTGACTGAAGAGGGGGGGGATTAAAACAGATCCCCCCGCATTGCCCTGTAGAAGAAAAAGGCATGACAGCCCCACCACTGCTGTGTCCACCGGCCAGTGACCTCCCCCCACGGTGCCTCTTTTGCCTAGGGAGGAGTCGGGTCGACAGCAACGGGATGGCCCTGCCTCACTGGGGGCCACGCTGAGGCTCTGGGCCACGGCAGCTCATGGCAAGACGTGGTGAACATGGGACCTTCTGCTCTGGGTTGCAGCAGGAAAGCCCCTTAGAGCGATGAGAAACAGCCTCTTACGGAAGTGAGAAAAAGAACTTAAACGGGACAAATAGGACAAAGGGTCAGGACTGAGACGTGAAATGAGAGCGGCCACTTTTGAGCTAGCCTTCCTCCCCATTTCTCCTCCTGTAAAAATATCAAGCACATCACATCTCCTATTTGGGAGAGAAAAATAAAAGACTGAGGGAAAAGCAAAGGGGAAAATAGAATGCGATGGTCACCTGCTGTCTCCTGTTCTTTAGCCATCGACCAGACAATTGACAAAACGACTCTTTCCAAACGTCCTGGTCATCTTTCTGTTATTAAAAGGCCGGTCACAGACCTGGTTTGGAATTCTCACCATTCGAGCCATTATCTGTTGTGTCAGCAAAGCAGTCAATTGTGTTTACATTCACCATTTTGTTCTCTGAGTCTAATTTGGAAGACATAAAAGCACAAAAGTGCTAGGAGTCCCTAATTAGGCCCCCCTGTGCAGGCATCACCCTGTGAAGCAACCTTTTGGTGGAAACCAAAGCCGTCTGCACAGAAGCGTCATTGTTCACTGTCCGTGGCCGTTAGGCCTCTTCACTTGTCCATTTGTGACCACACAGCTAGCCTCTTCCTGCCCCCAGGCCCACTGTGAATGCAGATGCAGCCTGTGTCTTGTCCTCTAAATAATGAGTCAACCCAACTACCCTAACAAGTGATGGGCACCTCGCTGGGCGCTTTGTTGGGAGGCAGAAAAGAGGGTGCATCTTGCAGACCACACAGCAGAAGGAACCTGAATACGCACAGCCAGGTGTTCGGGTCTCCTCTCTGCTCTTCCCAGCACCGTCCCCCAGCCCCCCTTCTCCCACACCCACATGTCTATAAAATCCCCTCTGCCGTCCTCAGAGTCTAGCCCCGGGTCTGAGTGGCTTCACTCTGTACTCTCACTGTGTATAGGGTCACCTATAAACCTCTAGGTATTAGTTATCAATGGCTGTTAATATTATCTCCAAAAAGGAGAAAAATCAAGCATTATGTGGACACAAGCCCCCTAGCATATATTCTTGACAAAAATTGGAACCTCAAGGAGATCAAGCCTCTAGATCTAACCAGATCTATCTAACTGGCTCTGACTACCAACTAACAGGGGAGACATAGGACAGAGGAACAGAGCGATGACAACCCCTGGATGCAAAATGGGAAAGAAAGCACGAGTTCGAGCTGAGAGCAACTCTAGAGGATAAATGAACTGTTGATTCCACTAGCGATATGCAGAGAAAGGGGGAGAGAGCAATGTAAGAGCCTTATTTGGAGTTTGATTCAACAAGCAAACTGTACGGTACCATTTCGGAGCCAGTCAGAGAAAACTGGACACTGATTGGATGTTGACAGTACTAAGGAACTATTATTAAGCTTTTCAAGTGCAATAATGGTGCTTTGGTTATGTTTTTTAAAAAACCATTTTACCTTTTAGAGACATACACTCCAATGTTTCCAGACGGAATGCTAAGAGGTCTGAGATTGGCTCTAAGATAAGCCAGGACTGGGGAAGGAGTTGGAGGAGGGGGACAGAACACCTGAGAGCAGAAACCTGTTAAAGCCAGTGAGGGGAAAATAGGACGGCCAGGGAAACGGAACGTTCGGGTATGAGTATGTCCCAGGCAATACTACACTTGTACTAAAAAGTCATCTGTTGTTTATCTGAAATTCAAATGTAACTGGGTGTCTTGCATATTTATTTGCTGAGTCTGGCAACTCTAGGAGCAGAGCACTTCACAGTATTGTTCTCTCTACTCTTTTGTATACTCGAAGTAAATAAAAGGTGTGAAGGTTAGAAGAACCCCTCCTTCCAACACCACGCGCAAGATCCCAAGTCACACGAGTTGGGGTCCTCCGGGGGCTGAGGCAGATGGAGTCAGGAATGTGGATTTTTGGTCAGCACCCCTGTTAATTCTGATGCAGACGGTTCGAGGTCATTCTTGGGGACAATGGCTAAGTGAAACAGACACAGGCCTGTAACTCTGGCTTGAAAGCCAGCTCTATGGCTCTTGGACAAGTTACTTACCAACTTTTGTGCCCCCTTGGGAATAACAGTAATAATAATAATAATAATAATGACCATATTATGAGGTCCTTATGAGGAGTGAGATTATATGATCTGAACCATAAAACAACATCCACATGGGAACTGATGATTAGTAAATGTAAAAAAATGGAATTTAACATTGTCGTTTGCTAAAGCATAGTTTAGGACAGTATTTGCCTTTAAAACTATAGGCCAAAAAAAAAGGAAAAAAGTTAATTATCAATATCTACAAAAAGGCTGTGGTTGAGGAAGATGTTTCAAATTGAGAAATGAAGTCAATTCTTACCAGTTCAGAAGGATAAAGCAACCAAAAACGTTTTGAAGTAAAAGTCTTCACTAACAGGCAGGAGTCATTTTGCTAAACGCCTTGCCCTTCTGCGGGAGGGTGGGGACAGGCTGAGGAGCCCAGTTGGCAGGACCCTGGAATTCATCTGCACCTGTCTCCACCGATGACTGAGAATGCTAAACGAGGAAGTCTGTGGGCCTAAAGCTAGGAAACATGGGCTCTGGAATTCTGCTGCAACTTCCTAAAGTCAGAGCTCTCTAAGCCTCAGCTTCCGTGTGTGTAAATTGGAGATGAAATACACTTTCTCCCCCGAGCTGGAGCAGCTGTCGGTTAATTCCAGTGAGAGAGCCCGTGGTCCATTTCTGCACTCATGGAGGATGCTCAAGGGGCACCATCCAGTGGAGGCATCCCTGTCCCCAGGGGACAAAGCATCCAGGCCCAGGGCAGGAGGGGGCAGGCCGCCCAGAGAGGGGTGGGGTTGCCGTCCAGCAGAACCTGCCCACCTCTCGTTTATCTCTGCCACGTGGGCTGGGAGAAAGGTTTACAAGAAGCTTGCTGACTAACACTCCCAACCATGCCAGATGCCAGGAGACACAAGGCCGGGACTTCCGCCCCCCTGCATTCTACCCTGCTGTTTGCCTTTTACTCCTCCCCTTCGGGCTGGCTCCCGATCACCACTTTAGTGAGTGTCCCTGTCATGAAAATGCATGTATTGGGAGCCAGGAGCCCTGAGCAATTGGCTGTGACCTCGTGGGTGCTCTTACAGCAGTGCCCTCCCCTCGGCCTGGGGACAGAGCGAGGGTATTACACAGCTGCTCGCATCCGAATGTTGTGGACATTCCCAGATGGGCTCCAATGCCACACACGCCTGTTGACAACGGGGCTAGTCTTGGTCAAACGTCTCCTCTCCCTACCATCCAGCTTCCTCATGCTGAAGCACAGAAAATGCGTTGCTGCAGGCCAGGCCACGTTGTCACTGTCACTAGGATGGCTAACAGCAACCCTGAAGCGTTCCCTGGCCGCGCCTGTTCCGAGGACTTGGCACAGTTCTTCATGAGTAGGGAGGTGCACGTCACCGCCTATTCCAGGAGCTCTCAGGTGTGAGCTTCCCGTCCCCTCCCCGCGGACAGTGGGAAAGCCAGGCGGGACAGTGTGGGCCTCTCTCCGAAGTCCCGGTGGTCAGAGTCACACCTGATCCACTCACGCGTGCTCTTACGCACTCTCACACACGTGTGCACACACTGTTTCTCATTCACACACACTCTCACACACACACACTCACACTCACACTCTCACACACACACGCCACCTCCCGTGCTCTGAGTCGGAGCAGCAGGAGCAGGCTGCTCCATCCTGACTAGAAGAGGAGGCCTGAGGGCCACCCAGGCCCTGGCCCCCCAGGTCTCCCCTGCAGCCTGGCCCAGCCCCAGCCAGAGCACCTCCCCCAGCTTCTCACTCACTGGCTGGCCAGGCTGGGGATCTTAAAGGGAATTTTAAGAACAGGAAATGATCGAGCATCCGGTTGACCTCGCCTGCTGTCCTTGCTGGCTGCTCCTAATCCTACCTTCCGGTCTAAGACTGTGCCCCCTGGGGTTTGTTTTCCTGTGCTCGCTATTTTCTACATGGTGACCTGAATTCCATCATGCGAGGCTCAGAGGGCTCTGGCCCCACATAGTGGGGGAGAAACACAGCGAAAAGCGCACAAGGAGCCTGGCAGGGCTGCTGAAAAGAGTCATTAAGACAATCCTCAGATCCTGAAAGAGAGAATCCAGGAGGGACACAGGGAGAGAGAATAAAATAGGAGCTGCCTTGGTGGCCTCGAAATCATCTCACAGGACGGAAGTGACTGTCATGCTGCAGGGGAGCAGGCAGCGGGGCAGCCTGGCCTGAAGGAGAACTCGGCAATATGAGAGCCGGCCCTCTGGAAATTAGGAAAGTCCACAGCTAAGGAAACGTGCCCTGTGTCTTTCCCCAAAATCTCCCGGAAGAAGGAAAAGTCGTACATAACAATATGCTATAAAAGTACAGGACAATTACCATAAAAACAATTTCTTAAACACGAAAGCCCAAGGATTCCCCTGACGTTGTGTCAACTGTATTGTGCCCCCCTTACACACACACACAGACACTCACTCACTCCCTGCAGGACCCCCGCAGGTGTCTACACAGAAGAAAGAACCACAAGTACAACCGGGTATTAGCTGCAGCTGAGACACTCGGCACACCAAGTCCACAGCCCGGCCCTGTTCGCACAAACACCTTTGTTTGTGTATGTGTTCCTACACCCTTCCTAAAGCCTCTTGTTTCTTGCCCACTTCTTATTTTCAAATAAGAGACTTTTCCCATTTTCAAACTTTCCTTTGCCCTTGTCTAACCTGGGGCATTCTTATTTGCCATACCGGGAAATGTGTTTTCTCATGTCTAGCATCAAGGGCCTCTGTCCTTGAGAATGGTTGCAAGTGAATGGAAGACAAAGTGAGTCCAATATAAAACAAAGGAAAACATAAAGTATAATACATTTGTGCATGTTCCCCAAGTGAAACTGCAAATGAATTGTTATGCTTAAAATTTACATATGCACACACATATGTAGTGCATATATGTAGTGTGTAACATGTTACATATATGATACACACATATGGTATCTTCATAGTCTAGGAGCTCAGTAAAATAACACACAGCCACTCTTTCGAAGCCACATGCAAGACACATGACTTCACATAGCTCAGCCCTCTGTCTTCCCCTCTGCCCCGCCAGACCATCAGTCTATCTGGGTTCCTCCTTAGCCCCACCAGACAGGCAAGGCCTGACAGTGTGCAAGGTGGCCCAGGTGACATTCTCTCTCACCCTGATGTCCGTGAACATGGAGCAGCATCATTGGTACATCCACCCAACCAGGACTCAGTAGAAACCTGCTCTACAAACACCAGGAAAGACCTGCGAGGAGACTCTGCCCTTCTCCCAATGAGTGGGCCTCAACTTTTCTGGTTCTTTCTGGATTCCTTGGGGTGATTTCCAAGAGGATATGCAAGGAAATGCGGGTTTTGCACTACCACTGAAAATTGCTCCATCATTGTTTCTAATGCCTGTGTTGAGTTCCCTTATGCAAGGTACCGTTGTTTATTTATCTCTGCAGATGGCTATCTGGATTTCTTTCCAGATTGTCATCATTGTCTCTTTGTCTTTTAGTTGTTATTACCAGATCTGTTCTCTCTTCACCAGTGTGCGTATGTGTAGGTCCACGCCTTTTGTCTGCGACCACTGCTATTTCTATGTTATGAATCACTAAGCCGTGGTACCCATCCTTATTGTTTCTTTCTTTCAATTCTTTTTGTTTGTTTGATTTTTACATCTTCCTTGCATGGCTAATGTCTGAAGTACAGAAATCTGGCATTAAGAAAAGCACACTTTTCCCTCAGACTTCTTAAAAATGCCCTCTTCACTGTACTCAGACTCTGATTCCCCAAGCCAAGCTGCCCTGTGCGTAGACACCGCCTCAGCAAAGTGTGCGCAGAGCCTGGACTCCAAGTAGGGTGATTAATGCTTAAGAGAGCAAACCTGGGACACAGCCATATTAGACCAAGAAAAACTCACAATAATATAATATATATTAAAGAATTATTCACATGTGTTAGGACTCTAATATATAAAATATAGGTATGTACTTGATATTATATGTTATTTTGTATTTTTTATTTCTTTCTGCCCCATGATACAGGAGGACTTCTTTATTCTCTCTCTGACTCTGATACTCCTTCTCTGTGACTGCCTTCAGTCTTAGGACATCTGTTTTTCCTGTAGTAATAAAACTGAATATCTTCAAACATAAATTCCACTTGGACTTGTAGCTCTGTTCCTATCAAGGCCAAATTGCAGTGATTTCTGATCCCTGTCTTCACTGTTAGGACCACACGGTGTAAGAAATAACCACAAACAGAGACTTAACGCTCACTTACTATCTCACAGTCCTGTAGCTCCGAGTCTGGCATTGCAGTTATGTTCTCTGCTCAGGGTCTCAACAGGCAAAAATCAAGGAATCAGCCAGGGATGCTCCTCACCGGGGCTCAGGGTCCTCTCCCAAGCTCACTGCTTATTCAAAGAATTCATTTCCTTCCTGCTCCTTCCACACGGCCCCCTCCAGCATCAAGCCAGCTTCTAGTCTCTTTGCTTTCCTTTTCTGCATCATCTCCGCTGCTTTTAAGGGCACATGTGAGTACAGTGGGCTCACTTGGATAACCCAGGATAACATCCTATCTGAAGGGCAGCTGCTTAGCAATCTTAATTTTATCTGCAAAGTCCCCTTGGCCATGCGATGGAACTGGCCAGGAAGAGAAGGTCACAGAAGGCCCAAATTCTGCCTGCTACAGTCTGCCCTCTGGCCCCCGTGATCCACTTTCCTCTCATATGCAAAATACATCCATCCCATCCATTACAACGAAGGTGTCATCCCATTACGACACCGACTCCGAGTCCAGAACCTCAGCATTTCAGTCCCCTTGAACAGCGGTGGATGGGGCTCTGCTGCGGTCCGTCCTGAAGCCCAGATCTCCAGCTGTGAGCCTGCGAAACTGGAAAATGAGCTGTCCACTCCCCAAACTCGGTGATGGCGTGGCCATCGGATGGCCAGTACAGACGTGCTGGTTCCGACAGCGCGGAAAGGGCAGGCCCAGTTCAGGCAGTTCCAGTGTCCATCGGGAGACTCCATTCGGGGTCAAGCCCTGGGAATTATCCCGGGCGGGTCTCGGGCTCCGCCCTCTGGTTTGGCTCTGCGGGAAGCATTTGACCTCTGCCAGTCAATCTGACACTGTCGTGGCTGAGTTGTGCCTGACACGCAAATCCCTGCGTTCAAGTCCTCACCCCGGGAGAGGCAGCTCGCGTGTCCCGCCCTGGCAGGGGCTCCTCCCTCGCCCCTTCGCTCTGACCTTCCGGGCCCCAGGCCTCGCTGGGCTCTTTTCCGACGAAGCCAGGGACGCCCCGACGGTGTCCACCCAGGGCCCGCAGGACACTCTGCACTCTGACCCCCGCGCCCGCCGCTCTGCCCCCCGAATGCCTCTTTCTCGGTCCCCACAGCGCCCTGGGCTCGTCCCTTCTGATCCTTCCCACCTCGCAGACAGCCCTTCCCTGAACATCCACCAGCGAGCGCTCCTCTCCCTCTCGCACCCCTCTCCCTCTCGCACCCCTGTCTCCTCAGGCAGGAGGGAGGAGGGGGCGATGGGATGGGGAGAGGGCGGGAAGGAAGAAGGGTGGGGAAAGCGGAGGGAGGGAGGAAGGGTCGCAAGAGAGAAACGGTAAACAGACATTAATCACAAAGGAAGCGATATCCTTGTGGCAGTTATTATTATCTTGTTACGAAATGCACATGGGTAACATCCTCTGTGCCTGAGGGCTCAACACCGTGGGTTCCTCCCACCCAGATCCGCCACCAGCAGGCGAAAGGCCCGAGGCCAGAGGGAGCGCCCCTTCAGTGAATCCCGCTGCCCCACCCGGGGCCTTAGCCCCCTTTGACTCCCGTGGGACTCGGGGCTTCTTCCCGAGTGTGCCTGGTTCACCTTCCCCGCTGTCTGCTCTGTTCCTGGGGCCAGCGTTGGAGGCGGCGCTCACACCTGCACGGAGGGGCGCGAGCTGCGGCTGCCTGTTCACCGGCCTCGGGGCCCGACCGCAGACTGCCCAGGGCTCTGCTTCCCACTGGACCCTCCCTGGCTCGTTTTCGTCCCTCCCGCTGGCTCACGCACTGTCCTCAGGCCTCCTTCGGTTTTATAGCCATGAGCAGATAGCCATCAATAGTTACAGCCTTTTAAAATATGAAGACTCCCTTGCCAAGAATGCTCCTCAAGCAAGAAGCTTCTGCTGCAATAAATCCGGTGCCACGGTTTTACTCCTCGGTTCTCTTGAGATTGAAGTTAAACAAATATGCACTTTGGGCAAAGACCTGCTGAGTCATTCCTTCCACCCACACATTAAATCCACACTGTAGGTTATGGATTCTCTTTTTTAAGAGAAAAAAATATTATTTCAGGAAGAAAATTTTCAGAAAGGGCCACATTTGTTTCTGTTTTCTGTGAGCATCTTGGTCTATGCATAGACTGGAAAATTGGGGTAATTACCTTGATCACTGAAGCACAAAAAAAGGAGCTTCCTTTCCATGGAGAGGGCAAGGTGGAGGAATCCCAGTAACTAAAGAGAGTTTTGCCAGTTGCATGTGGTTCCTTCTGTGAGTGGCATGGCTCTCCCAACACCTCCTTCTTGACTTCCTCATGGACCCAGTTAAAACTCCAGCACTGGGAACTCCAGCTTACTCCCTGGAGCCATCGTATGCCTTTGGGGCATTACAGTTGAAGAAGGTAGAGCCAATTATTAAATAATTCAATCTCCCAAGAGACCCTACAGCCACAAGTGTCCTTGAATTAAACCTAGACCTGTTTGTCACCTAAATGCATGCCACTACAACAATCAATAATTAATTATGTGCATCTCTACATATAATCCCTCAAACTGTTTGGAAATAAATAAATATGGCAGGATTGATATTTCAATACCACAATTTCATTTGAGCCCTGGCCAAACTCACAATTCACTCAATTTCCTATCTATGAAATATGTTATTTAGCAATATTAAGATGGGATTCGATTTTCTGTGCAGAAATGATTTTACCATAAACTCAACAGATATAATTTTCATGAAACCAATCATTTTTACCTCATGGTGACAAAACTACTTACTAAATCTTGAAAGATTTTGAATGAATTGAGCTCACAAATTTGTATATGATCTATATGCCTTAAAATACAATATTCCGACAAAAGATATAAATAGCAGATCTACATAAATGGAGAGATAGTCCATATTCAAGGATTAGGAAATTCAGTATTGTTAAAATGTCAATCCCAATCAAAATCTCATAAAACCACTTTTTAGATATCCCCAAAATGATTATAAAGTTTATAGAGAAGACAAAAGACCTAGAAAAGCCCACACAATACTAAAGAAGAACAAAATTGAAGGGTTCACATTATTCAATTTCAAGACTTACTGTAAAACAGTAATAATCAAGACAGTGTGGTATTGGTGAAAGAACAGACACACAGATAAATTGAATGGAATAGAAAACCCAGGAACAGAGCCATTGACCAGTGTAACAGAATTGAGAACCCAGATATAAAACCATCCTCATATAGCCATCTAATCTTTGACAAAGCAGACAAAAACATACACTGGGGAAAAGAATCTTTATTCAATAAATGGTGCTGGGAAAACTGGATAGCCACATGTAGAAGACTGAATCTGGATCCACACCTCTCACCCCTCACAAAAATCAACTCACGCTGGGTCACAGATCTAAACCTAAGGAGTGAAACTATTAGAATTCTAGAGGAAGAAGTTGGAAATACTCTTATGGACATTGGCCTAGGCAAAGAATTTATGAAGAAGACCCCAAAGGCAATCACAGCAACAACCAAAATAAATAAATGGGACCTGATCAAATTAAAAAGCTTCTGCACGGCCAAAGAAACGGTCACAAGAGCAAACAGGCAACCCACAGAACGGGAGAAAATTTTCGCGTGCTACAAATCCGACAGAGGGCTGATAACCAGAATCTATTTAGAACTCAGAAAAATCAGCAAGAAAAAATCAAACAGCCCTATCAAAAAGTGGGCAAAGGATATGAACAGAAACTTTGCAAAAGAAGACAGAATAATGGCCAAAAAACATATGAAAAAATGCTCAACATCTCTAATCATCAGGGAAATGCAAATCAAAACCACAATGAGATACCGCCTATCTCCAGTGAGACTGGCCTTTATCAAAAAGACCCAAAACAATAAATGTTGGTGTGGATGCGGAGAGGTAGGAACACTCATACACTGCTGGTGGGACTGCAAACTAGTGCAACCTCTGTGGAAAGCAATATGGAGATACCTTAAAGAGATACAAGTAGAACTACCATTTGACCCAGCAATCCCATTACTGGGCATCTACCCAAAAGAGCAAAAGTGGCTCTATAAAAAAGACACCTGCACTCGAATGTTTATAGCAGCACAATTCACAATTGCAAAGATGTGGAAACAACCCAAGTGTCCATCAATACATGAGTGGATTAATAAACTGTGGTATATGTATACCATGGAGTACTATTCAGCTTTAAGAAACAATGGTGATATAGCACCTCTTGTATACTCCTGGATAGAGCTGGAACGCATTCTACTAAGTGAGGTATCCCAAGAATGGAAAAACAAGCACCACATGTACTCACCATCAAACTGGTATTAGCTGATCAACATCTAAGTGCACATATAAGAATAACATGTATTAGATGTTGGGCAAGGGGAGGGGGGAGGAGGGGATGGGCATATGCACAAACAATGAGTACAATGCGCACCCCCGGGGCAATGGACACACTTGAAGCTTGGACTTGGGGGGGAGGGAGGGTAAGGGCATCATACATAACCTAATCATCTGTACCCCCATAACATGCTGAAATAAAAAAAATTTTAAAAATTAAAAAAAAAGAGATCAGAAAAACAAAAAAAAGAAAAGAAAACCCAGGAACAGGCCCACACTGATCTTTGACAAAGAAGCAAAGGCAATTAGATGGAGAAAGGATTTTTTTCAAAAAATGGTGCTATAACATTCATATGTTAAATAATGAACCTAAATAGACTTGCCATATTTCACAAAATTTAGCTGAAAATAGATTATAGACTTAAATATAAATACAAAACTGTGAAACTTGTAGAAGAAAACAAAGGAGAAAAATGTATGTGAACCTAGGTTTGGTGATGCATTTTTAGATGTAACACCAAAATCACAATTCATAAGATAAAAAGATTGATGTTGGAATTTATTAAAATTAAAATTTTCCTTTCATGAAAGGGACTACTAAGAGACTAAAAATACAAGTCCCAGATTAGGAGATACATACAAAACACATATCTGATAGAGGCCTTGTATCTAAAATTTACAAAGAATTTTTAAAACTCAACAACAAGTAAACAAACAATCCAATTAAAAATGGGCAAAAGATCTGAACAGCTACGTGACCAAAGAAAATATACAGAGGGCAAATAAGCATGTGAAAAGACGCTCAACGTTGTTTGCGGCTAGAAAATTGCATATTGAAACACAACTACGCACCTATTTGAATAGCTAAAATTTAAAATCTGACAATACCAAATACCATTGAAGACACAGAGCAATAGGAACTCTCATTCAGTGCTAAGGGGAATGCAAAATGGCACAGCCACTGTGGAAGGCAGTTCGACATTTTCTTGTAAAACCGAACATAGTTTTATAATACAATCCAGTAATCATGCTACTAGGGATTTACCTAGTCAATTTAAAAATTTGTGATGACATGAAACCTGCATGTGAGTATTTGTTCATAATCACCAAAATCCAGAGACGACCAAGATGACCTTTGATAAGTGAATGGATAAACAAACTGTGGCACATCCATAAAACTGATTATTACTTAGTGATAAAAATAAATGAGCTATTAAGTCACAAAAAGATATGGATGAATCTCAAACCTATATTGCCAAATGAAAGGAGCCAGTCCGAAAAAGCTACTGCAACATGATTCCAACCATATGACATTCAGGAAAAGGCAAAAGTATAAAGATGATACAAAGATTATCAGTGGCCGACAAGGGTTTAAGGATGCGGAGAGGGTTGGATATGTGAATACAGAGGACTTTTTTTAAGGGTGGTGAAATCATTCTGTAGGATTCTATGATGATGAATACGTGACATTAAGCATTTGCCAAAACTCATAGAACTTTATAGCACAAAGTTCTTAATGTATGCAAATTTCTAAGAAATCATTTAAAAGGTTGGGAGGATACCAGAATGGAACACGGAATATGATAAAAACAATTTAACTGTATACCAAATATATGGGCCGGGCGCGGTGGCTCACGCCTGTAACCCTAGCACTCTGGGAGGCCGAGGTGGGCAGATTGTTTGAGCTCAGGAGTTCGAGACCAGCCTGAGCAAGAGCGACTAAAAATAGAAAGAAAGTCTCTACTAAAAATAGAAAGAAATTAATTGGGCAACTAAAACTATACAGAAAAAATTAGCCGGGCATGGTGGCGCATGCCTGTAGTCCCAGCTACTCGGGAGGCTGAGGCAGTAGGATTGCTTGAGAGCAGGAGTTTGAGGTTGCTGTGAGCTAGGCTAATGCCACGGCACTCACTCTAGCCAGGGCAACAGAGTGAGATTCTGTCTCAAAAAAAAAAAAAAACCAGATATGTGAATCAACCTCATTGAGGGGCGTGAGGAATAAAGATAAAAAAAATCCTGTTTATATGCTCTTTAGTTGATTAAATTTCTTTCCATGGGGACATGGGCTGGCAATTCTGATTTTGCTACACATGTGTACTGGAACTGAAGTGAATGAGTGGAGGACAATGAGAGTCAAGTTTCTGACTATTGAAGCAAGAAGTTCCTGATAAGCAAGGGGAGGATGCTAGAATGGTCTATGTGGTAAAGTACTAGAGTTGGAGACCTCAGCACAAACTTATGTTTAGCTTATTATGAGCACAGATGGTTGTATATAGAAATATTTATAGATATGTATCTACACAAGTAAGTATACATGCAAATATTTCTTTGCTCTGCCAGCTGAGCGAGCCCAGAAGCAATGATACCCCAGTAACAATGAGCACACCAGTGCCCAGATCTTGATCTCTAACACCATTCTCCAATAAAAGGTATCAGGACTCCTTGGAAAAATGAATGATTCTCAGACTGCCGCAGAAAATAATGCAAGATTAGCAAGGAGTATCTTATAGTCAGGAAGTAAGAAGCTACTCAAAACAAATGAACAAAAAAACCCCACAATGATGGGATTATGTTAAAGGGAGCAAACTGAAAGAGCTCCCAACGGCCAAAGCTGGAAAAATTTGAGGAACAAAATACATAAAATGTCAAAGCATTAAATAAATATCCAGGAGCCCATACAGATATAAATAGAAGAATAAATAAATAAATGAAGGAAGAATAAACAAATCACTCATGGAGACTTCCAAATAACTTATGTAGTTACTCCTCCCTCAAGGAAGTAGAACACACCACAACTTATTCTTTCCTTCTAACACTGGTGGGCATTTAGGTTGTATCAGGTTTTTGACATTTGACATTACCGATAGGACTGTTAGGAACATGTCTCCTATGATATGTATGTAAGAGTTTCTCTAGGGCGTGTTCTTTGGGTTAAAATTTCTGGGCATTTATAGTAAGTACATGTTTAACTTTACTAGGTAATACGAAATGGTTTTTCAGGTAGTTGCACCAATTCATTACACCTTCCACTGTGTCTGAGAGTTCCCAGTGTTCCACAGCCTCCCCTGTGCTTGGTGTTTTCTGATTTTTAAATTTTTATCAATCTCATAGCTGTATGGCGACATTGCATGATGGTTTTAAATATTTGCATTTCACTGATGATGAAAGAAGTGTGGAATCTTTTCATATATTTACGGATCAACCATCCGTCTTCTCGCTCTTTTTTTTTTTTTTAATGCCTATTCCTGTATATTGGTGTTTTTCCTTTTGTTATTCATTTCTAGTTCTTTATAATCTTGGGATTCTAATCCTTTGTTGGTTATATATACAGCACATATTTTCTTATATCTTTTGGCTTATTCCTCTCTTTATCTCTAAGAAAGTATCTGCTAAGAAAGAGAAATTTTCAATGAATTATCGCAAAATGATCACACCTTTGTAACTACCACCCAGGTCAAGAAATTGAAAGTTATCAGCTCCCAGAAATATTCCCTCATGCCCACTCATACGCACTTCTGATTGCTACCTCCTCTCTCCTCTCCAAAGTTAAATATTACTCTGACTTCTAACACCACAGATTAACTTGGCCTACTGAAAAATTTTATAAAAATAGAATCCTGTAATATGTATTCTTCTGTGTCTGGTTTCTTTCATTCAGCATTATGTTTACGAGATGCATCCGAACTGTTGCATATGACTACAGGTCATTCATTTTCATGGTATAACTGTACCACAATTTATTTACCAATGTTAGTGTTGACAGATATATGAGTGTGTTCTAGTTTGGGGCTATTAAAAACACACTGCCATGATGATTTTTATACATTTCTTTTGATACTTGTAGTTCTGTTGAATTTCTATCTAGGGTTAATTGCTGGGTCACAGCTAACTTGAGTTTCAGCTACAGTAACATTGACTGTTAATAGTTTTGTAAACTGGTTGTACTAACTTTACATTTCGACCCAGTAGTATGTGAGTGATTCTATTGTTCCACACTTTTTCAACACTTGGCATTGTCAAATTTCTACTTTGTAGTAGTATCTCCCTACAGTTTTAAATTTTCATTTCTTTATGTCTAATGTTGACCATTTTTAAATAGATTTATAAGTTATTTAGATAGTCTATTTTGTGAAGTGCCTGTTCCAGTCTTCTGCCTATTTTTCAATTGGCTTATCTGCCATTTTCTTGATTTGGAGAAAATCTATGTTTTCTGTATATATTTATTAGTTGTAGATATTGCAAATATCTTCTTTAAATCTGTGGGCGGCCTTTTAAACTTCCTTAGTGGTGCTTCTTATTAAAAGATATTCTTAAATTTAATGTAGTCCAACTTAGCATTTTTTTATGGTTAGTGTCTTGTTTGACCTGTGTAAGAATTCTTTGCCTACCACAAGATTATGAAGATATTTTCCTATATTGTCTTCTAGAAGCTTTCTTGTTCATACTTCACATTCACATTCACGGCCATTGAGTGTGCACCTGGCATTGGGTTTTGGTACATAGCGCTGTCAACCGCTGATCTGTTTTCTGTTTTGTCTTTTCTAGTATGTCATATAAATGGAACCACACAATATGTAGACTTTGAGTCTAGCTTCTTTTCCTTAACAAAATCTATCTGAGATTTATCAATACAGTTGCACATTCAGTAATTTGTTCACTTTCATTGATGAGTAGGTTACCATTGTCCCACGGTGTGTTCATCCATTCACCAGTTGAAGATTTGGGTTGTGTTCAGATTTGGGAGATTATAAATAAAGCCATTATAAACATCTGCATGCAGGTTTTTATGTGAATGTAAGTTATCATGTCAAATCGGTAAATACCTAGTAATGGGACTGCAGGGTCTTATGCTAATTTTATGTTTAACTTTATGAGAAACTGCAGAACTGTTTTCCGAAGTAGCTGTACCATTCTGCTTTCCATGAAAAGTATGTGAGAGTTCTAGTGCTCCACATTCCTGCTAGCATTTGGAGCTCTCAGTTCCATCCTTTCTCCTTTCTTCCTTTTTCCCTCCCTCCTTTTGTTGCCTTATTCAAGGTAACAAAATTTTTCTTCTATATTTTCTTCTAAAATTTTATAGTTTTGGTTTTACATTTAGGTCTACAGTTAATTTTCTGTATGGAGTGAAGTGTGGATCTAAGTTCATTTTTATTGCATATGGACATCCAATTGTTTCAGCACCATTTTTTGAAAGGCCATACTTTCTCCATTAGATTGACTTTGTGCCTTTGTAAAAAATCAATTGATTATATATGTGCAGGTCTATTTCTAAACTCACTCTTAATTGGATTTTTGCCAATAGGACTCTACCTTAATTACTGTAGAGTTGTCTAACTTTGTTCCTTTTCAAATTGTTTTAGTTTCATTTAAAAATTTTAGAACTTGCTAGTCAATTTATACAAAAAATATTCTGCTGGCATTTTGAATGGAATAGCAAGGAATCTGTAGATTATATTGTGAAGAACTAACAACCTGACAATCTAATCTATGAGCATGGTATACCCCCTCATTTTTTAGGGCTTTTTAAGATTTCTTTCATCAGTGACTTGTAGTTTCAGCATAGAGATACGGCACATGTTTTGTTAGGTTTTTACCTAAATATTTTATGATTTCAATATAATTGTATCTGATAATATTGTACTTTTCACTTCCAGTTGTTCTCTCTTACTATATAAAAATACAATTCATTTTTTGTATTGGCCTTGTATCTTGAAACTGTTCTAAACTCACTAGTTTAGAATCTGTAGATTCTTTGGGATTATCAACATAGACAAGCATATTAGCTGGCAATAAAGGCAGTTCTATTTCTTCCTCTCCATTCCGTATGATTTTCTTTCTTTCTTTCTTTCTTTCTTTCTTTCTTTCTTCCTTTCTTTCTTTCTTTCTTTCTTTCTTCTTCTTTTCTTCCTTCCTTCACCTTAGGGTACTGGGTAGCATTTCCAGTGCAATGGTGAATAAAGGTGCTGAGATCAAACATCCTTGCCTTAATATTGATCCTAAGAAGAAAGGATCCTGTCTTTCACAATTAAGGATAATGTAATCTGCCCATCTTTTGGCAAAAACACTTTACCAAATTAACGAAGTTTCCCCATTTTTGAAAAAATTAAGAATGGGTTTGGGGTTCTGTCAAATGTTTTTATGTATCCATTGAGATGATCAAATGGTTTTTCTTTTTTAGTTTGTTGATATGCTGGAGTACACTGATTATTTTTTAAATGTTACCCAATCTTGCATTCCATGAGTTATTATCCTTTTTCTTTGTCTTGTAAGATTAATTTGCTAAAATTTTGTTAAGAATTTTTACCTCTATATTCATGAGGAATATTAGTCTATAGTTATCTTTAATGTCTTCATCTAGTTTTGGTATTAGAGTAATGCGCTCCTCATAGAATGAGTCCCCTCTCCTTAGTTTTCTGAAAGAGTTTATGTGGAATTGACATTATCTCTTCCCTGAATGTTTAGTAGAATTCACAAGCAAAGCCATCATGGCTTAAAGTTTTATTTGTGGGAAAGTTTTAACTACAAATTTCATTGCTTTAATAGTCATAGGTTTATTCAAGTTGTCTCTTACTTCTTGAATAAACTTTTTTTTGTTTGTGTGCTTCGAGGAATTTGTTCATTTCCACTAAATTGCTGAATTTACTAGCATAAAATTGTTCATAATATTCTCTCTCTTTTTTTTTAAAGATTTATTCTTTATAGTGAAAAATACTGAGGAGAAAGTGCGAACGCAGTCCCCCACTACCATAAATTATGCAGTCGAGTTTTCCACATTTGGGGAAATCACAGGGATCAGTACATCCAGAATGCAACAGATAAGCCCCACCTGGGGAAAACCACCTTCGTGATCCTGGTATCTCCCCTGCCAGGTAAGTATATAATATTCTCTTAATATCCTTTTAATGTTTGTAGACTCTCAGTGATAGCCCCTCTTTCATTTCTTCTTCCTTTCTACTTGAAGGACTTTCCTTAATATTTTTTATAGTGTACATCTACTGATTATGAATACTTTTAACTTATGTATGCCTAAAAGGCCTTTTTTTCCCACCTTTAGTTTTGGAAAAAATTTTTAGTGGGTGTAGAATTCTAAGTTCACATTTTTTTTCTTTCAGTACTTCAAAGGTGCTCTTCCACTATCTTCTGACCTACATAGTATCCAATAATTAGATGCTGTCATTCTTATCTTTGTTTCCATGTACCTATTATATCTGGCTGTTTTTAAGATTTTTCTCTCTGTCAATGATAGAAAATATTTCCATTATTTATTTTGAGATAATCGTAGATTCACATATAGCTGTAAGAAATAATACAGAGATCCCGTATACCCTTGACCCAGTTTACTCCAACAGTAAAATCTTGCATAAGTATAGTACAACCAAGAAATTGACGTTTATGAAATCCATTGACCTCATTCACATTTCTCCAGTTTTACATGCACTCATTTGTGTGTATGTGTGTGTTGTCTTTTTACTGTGTTAGTTATGTCCTTTGATGTGCAAAAGTTTTTTATTTTGATGTAATCCAGTTTATCCATTTATTCTTTTGTTGCCTACACTATTGGTGGCATATCCAAGAAATCATTGTCAGATTCAAAGATTCAAATAAAGCTTTTTCTCTATGTTTTCTTCTAAGAATTTTATAATTTTTTATGTTTAGGTATTTGATCCTTTTGGGGTTAATTTTTATACGTGACATAAGGTAGGGGTCCAACTTTATTCTTTTGCATGTGGATATCCAGTTTCCCCAGCTCCATTTGTCTAAAAGGCTGTTCTTTCCCCACTGAATGGTTCTGGAACCCTTGTTGAAAATCTTTGACTATATAAATGAGGGTTTACTCTCAGGTCTCTATTCTATTCCGTGGGTCTCTATGTCTGTCTTTATGCCAGTACCACACTATTTTGATTACTGTAACTTTGTAGTAAGTATTGAAATCAGGACACATGAGATCCCAAAATTTTCCTCTTTATCAAGATTGTTTTGACTACATGGGGTCCCTTGAGATTCCATATACATGTTAGAATGGATTTTTCTATTTCTGGAAAAAAAAAAGTCATTGGGATTTTGTAACATTGAATCTATACACAGATTTGAGTAGTATTGATGTATTAGCAATATTGTAAATCATTTTGAGTTATTATATTAATAATTTTTGTATAAGGTGTGAAGTTTAAGTCAAAGTTTATATTTTTGCCTATGGGCGTCCAATTGGTCCAGCACCATTTGTTGAAAATTCTTCCTCTGTTGAGTTGCTTTTGCAATTTTATCAATAACTGTTGAGCATATTTGTTAAGGTCTATTTCATGGTCCTTTGTTCTGTTCCACTAATCTGTGTCTATGCCTCTGCCAATACAACACTGTCTTGGTTACTATAGCCATATGGTAAGCCTTAATATTGAGTAGTGATTCTTCCCATTTGTTCCTCTTTTTCAAAACAATTTTAGCTATTCCAGATTCTATGACTTTCCATATAAATTTTAGAATAAGCTTATCTATGTCTATAAAAGCCTTTGCTAGAATTTTGATAAGAATTGCATTAAGCCTATGATGAATTTAAGGAGAATTCATATTTTTACTATGTT
>NW_012149986.1:558927-601151 GCF_000956105.1 Propithecus coquereli | reverse complement strand
TTTTTTTTGTAGATTCCTTTGAATTGTCAGCATAGATAATCATGTCACCTGCAAATAGGGATGGTTTATTTCTTTCTTTACAATTGATATGCCTTTTACTTATTTATTTATTCATCTTTTTCTTATTTTAGTGTCTAGAATTTCCAGAACTATATTGAATAAGAGTAGTGAACATAAACATTCTTGCCTTGCTCCCAGTCTTAGCGAAAAAACAGTTAGTCTTTCACCACAAAGTGTTATGTTAACTGTATGTTCTTTGTAGATACTCTTTATCCGGTTTAGGTAGTTCCTCACAGTTCTAATCCTGCTAGGTTTTTATCACAAACAGGTATTGGATTTTGTCAAATACCCTTTCTGTATCAATTGATATTATCATATAATTTTTCTTCTTTGCCTTGTTGATATGGTGGATTATATTTACCTTGGAATGTTGAACCAGCCTTGCATTGCTGGAACAAATCACACTTGGCCATAGTATATAATTTCTTTTATACATCGTTGGATTTGGCTTGCTAATATTTTGTTGAGGTAAATTCACGAGAGAGATTGTTTTGTTGTTTTCTATTTTTGAATGATCTCTCTCTGGTTTTGGTATCAGAGACCTAATCAATGAGCTTGGAATTGTTCCCACTTCTGTTTTCTGGAAGAGAATGTGTAAAAATGGTGTTAATTCATCTTTAAATATTTAGTAGAATTTTCCAGTGAAGGCACCTGGGCCTGGAGATTTCTTTCAGGAGTTTTCAATTATGAATTCAATTCATTCAATCATTATAGGACTATACAGATTATCTATTTCATGTTGTTTGAGTTTAGGTTTTCAAGAAATTGTTCCATTTCTTCTAAATATTCAAATTTATGAGCACAAAATTTTCATAGTGTTTTCTTATTATCTTTATAATCCTTTTAGTGGTCACAGGATCTGTAGTGTTATTTCATTCCTGATGGTGAAACTTCTTGCTGGATGTTTATTAATTTTATTAACTTTTTTTAAAACTAGCTTTTGGTTTTTTTAGTTTTTTCTATTGTTTTCCTATTTTCAATTTTATTGATTTCTTCTCCGATCTTTATTATTTTCTTCTTTCTGCATGCTTTCAGTTTATTTTGCTCTTCTTTTCAGTTTCTTGAGGTAAGAACTTAGATTTATTATACAAGACTTTTTCTCTTTTCTAATGTAAGCATTTAGTGATATAAATTATTTTCTCAATACTGCTTTAGCTACATGTCATATATTTTCATATGTTGTATTTTTGTTTTTATTCATCATTCTGTTCTACAGTTTTTGCATTTCCTTGGAGACTTTCTTTTTACTCCATGGATTATTGAGAAGCATGTTGTTTAATTTCCATATATTTGCAAAGTTTCCTTTGTTTCTCTGGGTTATTTATTTATTTACTTATTTCAGTACATTTAGGGAGTACCGTGTTTTTTGTTACATGAATGAATTGTATAGTGGTGAAGTCAGGGCTATTAGTGCACCCATCACCTGAATAGTGTACATTGTACCCAATAGGTAATTTTTGATTCCTCATTCCCCACCAACTCTCCCCCCTTCTGAGTCTCCAGTGTCCATGATACCACTGTGTATGACCATGTGTACCCATCATTTAGCTCCCACTTATAAGTGAGAATATACAGTGTTTGTTTTTCCATTCCTGAGATACTTCACTTAGGATAATGGCCTCCAGTTCCATTCAAGTTGCTGCAAAAGACATTATTTCATTCTTTTTTCTGGCTGAGTAGTATTCCATGGTACATATGTACCACATTTTCTTAATTCACTCACCAGTTAATGAGCATTTAAGTTGATTCTGTATCTTTCAACTTGTAAATTGTGCTGTAATAAATACTCATATGTCTCTGTGTTTTTGATTTCTAACTTGATTCCATTATGCTCAGATAATATACTCTATATGATTTAATTCTTTTACATTTTTTGATATTTGGTTTTTGGTCCAGAATACGGCCTAACTTGGTAAATGTTCATGGGCACTTGAAAAAAAATGTGTATTCTGCTACTATTGGATGAAGTAGGTTGCTTGTGTTTTTCAACTCTTCTATATCCTTATTGATTTTCTCTCTAGTAGTCCTATTAGTTGATGAGAGGGGTGTGTTGAAGTCCCAAGCCATAACTGTGGATTTGTCTATTTCTCCTTTCAGCCCTATCAGTTTTTGCTTCATGTATTTCAGGCTCTGTTGTTTTTTTTGTATACAGATTTAGAATTGCTATATCTTTCTGGTGGATAGATCCTTTCAACTTTACAAAATGTTCCTGTTTGTCTTCAGTCATCTTCTTTGCTCTGAAGTCTACATTGCATGTTAATATAGCCATGTGTGTCTTTTTTTCATTAATGTTCTCATAGTATGTCTTCCTCCCTCTCTTTACTTTCAACCTATCTATGTCATTGAATGTGAAGTGAGTTTCTCATAAACAGCAGACAGTCTCTGTGGAAAGCAATATGGAGATATCTTAAAGAGATACAAGTAGAAGCACCATTCGATCCAGCAATCCCATTACTGGGCATCTACCCAAAAGACCAAATGATACTGTATAAGAAAGACACCTGCACTCGAATGTTTATAGCAGCACAATTCACAATTGCAAAGATGTAGAAACAACCTAAGTGTCAATCAATACATGAGTGGATTAATAAAATGTGGTATATGTATACCATGGAGTACTATTCAGCTTTAAGAAACAATGGTGATATAGCACCTCTTGTATACTCCTGGATAGAGCTGGAATGCATTCTATTAAGCGAGGTATCCCAAGAATGGAAAGACAAGCACCACATGTACTCATCATCAAATTCGTATTAACTGATCAACACATAAATGCACATATAAGAATAACATCTATTGGATGTTGGGCAGGGGGAGGGGGAGGGGGCAGGAGGGAGGAGGGGACGGGTATTTGCATACACAAAGAGTGCAATGTGCACCACCCGAAGGATGGACATATTTGAAACTCGGACTGGGGGGGAGGCAAGGGCAACATATGTAACCTAAACATCTGTACCCCCATAATATGCTGAAATAATAAAAATATATATATTTTCATGGTTGAGTGACAATACTTTTCTATTGTTCAATAAATGCATGAAAAAAAAAACAGCAGACAGTAATTGGGTCATGTTTTCTTAATCCACTCCTCCAATCTTTGTCTTTTCAGTTTAATTTCCCCCAACAGCAGGTCTGCTGCAGCTCTCTGCAGTGGAATGTTGAATGTCCCCCCACCCCCACCCCAAAGAGGCCATCATGGAGTTTTCAGGAAATGCCAAGGGTACCTTGTGCTGATTAGGCCATTTATAATCCAGCTCAGAAATGCAACTTTACACTCTCCATCTGCTCTGCATTTGGAACTGCAAGTTTGGAATGTCATGGTCTGGGCTTCCTCGCCCAGCCCCCATCCCAGTCCCTGCATGCTGGCCTCTCTCAGAGGGGACTTTCTGCATCACCACCATCTGAGGTTCACCTCTTTCTCTTTATTTTCCCAAGGAATAGGGCCTGGGATGTATCAACTCAGTTTCTTCCTGAAATTCATTTTGTACAATCAGGCTGTACTCGTTAATCCTTGCGTGCTGGCTCACTGTAGTATTGATGCAATGCTGTGAAGAGGCCTCTGGACACTCACAAGGGCACCAGGGAAAAAGGGGCCTTGCCTCTTAATTTGCACACTGCCTGCCAGGCCTTGTGTAAGTGTCCTTGACCTGTGACAGTTTCACTCCCCAGACTACACTGGGAGCATCTCTCCCTTCTCTGAAGTCTTGCCGTGTTCCTTTATACCACTTGCTCGGGTATTCAAAAAATTAAGAAACATACGTTGAAAGCCCTCTGTGTTCTTTGTCCTCTGTTAGAAGTTAAGGTAGAGGGATAACAGGAAGGAAAGAGCCCGCTGGCAGTGCCCTTGAATTTCCCACAGCTCCAGACACAGAGCAGACTCGGGTTGTTCAGCAGTGAGCCATGGAGCCATAGATAGGAGTTAGATTTCACACTCTCTTTCAAACACACTGACTGCCACGTTAGAAGATCTTTTTTCCCTTGGAGCACTGGTGTTTTATTACAAAAATAGAAAAAAAACTTCAAAAACAAAATGATCCTTCCTAATTTAATGAAAAATTTGTTATTTTTTATTGTTTTCTGTGCATGAGTTATATGCAACTTGAAAAATAGTTCACACCATAAAGAGTAAAGAGCGGTAAAGAGACGTGTGAGTTACATATGCTTCATGAGGCCCTGGGCTCAAAATTAGAGTGAGTTAAATACAACTCACGTGGCAGTTAGTGTGTTAATTTCCCCCAGTGTTCTTAACGACAGAGTAAGACTGAGTGATTTGTTGGAAAGCAGCCAGCACCAGGGTTTTCAGAGGATCCTGTCTGGGTATCTTGTACCCCCGCCAGCTCCCCAGGGCGGGGATATAGTCCAGGTCTTCCTGACCTGCACGTCCTGCCACAGCCTAAAGCAGAGATCAGATGGAGCTGAAAGGCCCGACATAGGCACCGACTAAGCAAACACAGGGATCGTTTCTTTCTGCTATTAATTGTCTGCCTTGAAGCTCAATCACTTAGTCCCCAAAGAAGATCTACCCCCTAAAGGGCAGAAATTCCAAAACAAAAGAACTGAACGGAGTGGTCGCAGAAGACATCCCCCTTGAGTGGCCCACAGGTGAGCAGAGCTCGCCTTTGCAGGCAAGGTCCCCAGAGAGTGATTGGAGGAGAGGGGAGCCCCCATTCCTGCTGCCCTCCACCCAGGCCAGGCTTGTTTGTAGAATGAGCACCCAGGTACCAGCACTTCATGACAGGGATAGAAAATCATTCTTGTTCACAGGGAGAGAGGAAAAGTGAATTTACGGTAAATCTCCTTATCAAAAGTGCAGTGACATGTGCTGCCTTGTAAACCTAAGTCATTTCCTGGAAAGAGAGCCATGCTGACAATGTTTTATAGTTTAACTACTATTGAACTATCCATTCACTCAATGTGGTTATTAAAAGTTTTTGGCCTCTCTTGGAACAAGGCCGCGGTGCTACAGCAGCAGCCACGTGGCCCCATGCCTCAGATGTGCCCTGTGAGCGCCCCCCACACCCCAGGGGGCTCCAGCCTCCTGTTGGTTGAAAAGCTGGTGAGAGTGGGCAGCACCCAGCACAGGGAGAGCTCGTACTGAGGCACCCACCAGCAGACAGTGCCCCTTGGAGTCGGTACCTGCCAGCAGATAGCCAACCCACAAACTCGGTACCCACAGCGGGTAACCCACCCACCCGCCAAACCAGACCCAGAGTGAGACCCCACCCTTAAGGAGGGCTGGCCCAGGAGACACAGGCTCAAGGTCCAAAGCCTTCCCAAAGGGGATTTTGACTGTCAGTTCCTCTCCCAAAGAAGCGTAACTTCCCTTACATATTCACACATAAAATGGCATTTAAACATCTTCAAAAAATCTTACATCCTAGTCTCAAAAAATGGTACTGGAGCTATTGGATATCCATAGGCAAAAAATGAACCTTGACCTAAACCTTACATCTTTATATAAAATTAACTCATAATAGGCCATAGATTTAAATGTAAAACATAGAGCTAGAAAACTTTTAGAAGAAGACATAAGAAAAAAGCTTTGGGGCCAATGGGTGAATACACATGACACCAAAAACACAACCCATCCAAGAAAAAATTAATAAGTTGGATTTCACCAACATAGAAGACTTTGGGTCTGAGAACGCCCTGGGGAAAAGCTGAAAAGACAAGCTGCAGACTGGGACAAGTCACTCCAAACCATGGATCTGCCAAAGGGCTTACACGTGGAACGTAAGAACTCTCAAAACAGAACAGTCAAAATACCAACGATTCAAATGGAACACAGGTAAAAGGCACAAACGGGCTTCCAGTGAGGAGGATGCAGATGCAAATAAGCCATGAGAAGATGCTCAACATCATCCATCAGTCATCTGGGAAACGCCAATTGAAGCCATAGTGAGGTATAATACGTACCTGTTAGAACACCTAGCAGGAAACAGTGAGAGACCTGATGCTGGTAACGACACAGAGAACTGGATTTCTCATGCATCACTGGTGTGCGTGCTGAGGGGTGCGGCCACCCTGGAACACAGTATGACAGGTTCCCACAAATCGAAACATAACCTGCCGTGCAACCAGCGATCACACTCCTCAGCACTGATCTCGGGAAATTAAATTAATCTCCACACAAAGACACCTACACAAATGTTCATAGCAGCTTTATTTGTAATAGCTGAAACCTGGAAGCAACCTAGTAGCTGAATGGTGAAACAACCGTGCTACGAGGTACCATGAATGCTACTCAGCATTACAAAGAAATAAACTATCGATACATCATTTGGATGAATCCCCAGGGCATTATGCTGAGCGAAAAATGTCAATCTCAAAGCATCACATACTGTATCATTCCATTTATAACACATTCTCAAAACGACACAATTATGGAGACAGAGAACCAATGAGTGATGTCAGGTGTCAGAAGGGCCCTGGGGACAGGGTGGGAAGGGGTGGGCTGACAGCAAAGGGTCAGCACCAAGGAGATCTTCATGGTGACAGGTCTATTCTTTCATTGCACCATCGCAGGACTCCCCCCAGGGGCCCGTCCAGGCAGACGTTGGAGTCGCAGCCCCAACCACTCACAAGCTGGGCCAGTGCCGCAGAGGAGGCCAGGTTGGCACTGCCTCCCCTCCTGTGTGCCTGTAATGATAACACACGTGGACGTGGAGACAGCGAGTTAGGACCTGGGAGCAGCACTCTCCCCTTCCTTGACTTCTGCTACAACTGCCTTTTATTTCTTTGAGGAAGAACCAGTGCCCTTTCCTGGCTTCAGAACCCGCCTACTGAGGCGGAAGACGGGGTGGGGCTGCACCCATGGCCTTGCACGCAGCAGCCCAAGCCGTGAGCATTTGGGAAGGGCCTTGGGACCACTCCTGTCATGTGGGCAGACCAAGCCTTTGGACCTCACTGTCTTCCTAAGTGAAAGGAAAGCACTGGAATCACAGTGCCTGAGGCCTCTTCCAACCGGAAACGTCCTCAGGCTTGTGAATTCTGGGCCGGTGGCTGATGGAGTCGGTGTCCACAAGGGCAATTCTGTACCTTCGTGCCAGCGCTACGGCTCTGGGCGGGCTGGCTGAGGTCTCGAGCCCTTTCCCCTGGACAGCAGAACAATGTGAGGATGGGTTCCTTGAGCTTTCACAGCAGACACAGGAATAAGAAAATGCTCCTGAGACTGTGATACAGAAGAAGGCAAAATATAGAGCAGGAAATTGTGTTCCGTTTTCTGCATGTTTGTGCTAAGTAACATCTGACACCCACAGTCAGATAAAGGAAATGGAAGAGCCGGAGGAACAGGGCGGGATGTGGCCTCTGCGCCGGGTGCCCATGAGGCGGTTTATGTACACGCGTGCAGCGCAGCCCTGCTGGGGAGCGTCGTCCCTGCCGGTTTGCACACTGGGACCTCGCACTCAAGCATGTGGACAGCCAACCCGGCTAGTTGCTGCCTGCCCGGAATCTACTCATAATGCGCCTCTCCGTGACAGGCAATGTGACAGAACCCGGGTCAGATTTGTGGAGCGAGGCGCCCTTTTCCAGTCTGGATAACAGTGTCAAGTTCAGACGTTCAGGGTTCCCCCAGGGCCTATTTGGCTGTGACTCCATTTCCCATCTCGCAGCACGTGCTTCCCACGGGCGGGGCCTGGACAGAGACACATCCATTTCACTGTCACAAGTCCTGGTTCCCAGGCACCTCCGAGATCCCTTCCTCATGCTTCAGTCTCGATTTCTGCGTGGGAATATTTCCACAAAGCTTGCTGGGAAACCCTGACCTGTAATTGTAGAAACCAAGAATGGACGTGTTTCTATTAATATTGGTCCCGGATAAGCCACCTACTCCCCTAGACAAGCAGCATCTGGCAAAGGCTGGAGCGGGCTGGGCACAGCGTCTGCAGTCTTGCCACACGCATGCCCAGCTCCTGCTCACGGCGCGAGTCGTGCTTTCAGGAGTAGCCGATCCATCCTCGTGCTCCAGAGGGTTGGACAAGTTCCTTTAAGACTCTTGGCCTCGTTCCTCCATTCACTGAAATCTGCATCCAGCTTCGTTCTTCCTCAACATCAAAGGGTCCCCGATAGCCCGGCTCTGCTTCCAAACCAGCAGCTCAGGACAGTGTTTACTGAAGAAGAAAAGTCAATCAGGAAACAGCTGTGCGCGGGCCTGGAGCTCTGTCCCCCGGGGTTCGCACTTGGCCATCTGCGTGTCCTACTACGGCTAATCTCGCTGGTTCTCAGAGGAGCAGCCCATTAACTGAGACAGCTGGGAAATGATGGAAACCATCTTTGTTTTTCAAACATTCTTATTATGCAGTGTTTATGTTTCAGGATCCGGGGGACTTTCGAACGTCGACCTTTGTCGAGCTGTCCAAGCCTAGAGGCGTGGGTGCTGGGAACTCACGTCAAGACTCTGTCTTCATATCTGGACCCGCGTAGGGTTCTCTCAGAGCCAGCTTAAGCCGGGGGACCTGTGCTGCGAGTGGTGGCCACCTGAGGGCCAGGCCCAGTTCTCTTGCAGCAAGTTTCCCCTGCAGAGTGTGGCAGGATCTAGGTCCTCTAGGGAAGGTTAATTCAAAGGACGGTTCTGGAGATGGGTGGTGGTGATGGTTACACAACAGTGTGAATGCACTTCCCCCCACCATGTTCCATTTATTAGCTTCAACCTTATAAGCTGCACGCTGATGAGCATACTTAAAATGATAGTACAGTCCATAAACCATTATTTTAAAACTGAACTTTATCTTTTTTCAGTTTTATTGAGGGAGAATATAGTTAATACCACTGGGTTGTACACTTGAAAACGGTTAAGGTGGTAAATATTATGCTGTGTGTGTCATATCACACTTTTTTTAAAAAGAGGGAATGGAATCTGTTTTTCTTTTTTGAATCTTGGTGACTGCCCGGGGTCGGGGTGGAGCGTGAAAGGCAGCGGAAGTGATGCTGTGTGATCTCCAAAGCTGGGTCATGAAAGGCAGTGCTCGAGTCTGCCTGGTTCTCCCTCCCCCACCCCACTTTCTCTCCAGCCTTCACTTTCTCTCCATCTCTCTCTCTCCCTCCCACCCCTCCCTCCCACTCCGGCTCCTCTGCGAACTGTTGCTGCCCCTCAGCCCCCGCTGGACTGGGCTCCTGCTGCGTGCCAGGTGGGCATTCGAGAGCTGAGACTTCAATAGTGAACAGTGAAAAATCAACACTCATCTTAAATTTGTCGTTTAAATTGTGATATGCACAAGGTTCAAGGTGCTGCGTATGCACATGCCTGGGGGTCCAGGCCTGAGCGAGAGCTGGAGTTAGGTGTCATGGGAAGAATGAGGCTCAGGGACGGTGCACTCCCAGACCCAGATGCTATCAGGAAGGGACAGTGCGGTCTGCTCGGGGACTTGGTGGTCCGCCCACCCTTCCCCATCTCCTCACAGGCTGGTCCTCAGGGCTGCAGCATAGAGGGGCTGTGCTGTGTGGGTGCAAGTTAAGCTCCGGGGGCCAGTCCAGGCCTGCGAGGTGGGGAGACACAGGCTCAGGTCCGGAGGGCGTTGAACTGCAGCGGAGGAGTCCCAAAGTCTGTAAGTGATGAAGCCCTTTGCAGAGTTGGGATCTTCCTTTTGTAGCCTTTTGGTCCCTCATCTTTTGAGAAGATCCTGGGATGGGAGCAGGAGCTCCAGGAGGAGGAGGTGGGGGTGTCCCCAAGTCTCAGAGAGCCTCTCCACTGCCTGGCAGCCCCATCCTGTCTGTCGTGCCGCAACTCTGCGCTCCCCGCAGGAGCCTCCGCACTTCCCTCCCAGCACGGCGGTAGTGGAGGCTACTCTGCCACAGAGACGCCCTTGCTGTGCTGAGTGACACGCTACCTGCTGCCCCTGTGCCCACCCTGGGCCCCGCCAGCCCCCCGGCCTCCCCGTGTCTCCACCTGGCTCGCTCAACTCGGCCCTAGGAAGGAGCACAGAGGACTCTCTCTGCAGAAACGTGGCCTCACCATTGCTCTGTTTCCCCTAGCTGCTCTAAAATTAGGCAGTTTCATGTCTGACCACATGTGTCCACTCTGCTTAAGTCTTCCAAGGCCTTAGTCATCACGACACACCCAGCCCCTAACACGGATACTAGTGTGAGTACATGTGAAAACACACAAACCATCACCAGCAGCGTGATACCTCTCACGTTTATCCACGCGAGTCACTGGTGAGTGGGCATTTCTTACAAAGGACCCGACCGCAGGCACGCGCCATCCAGCCTGTCTGCGAGTTCAGCCTGCGAGCCGTCCCCTGGGTGCTGGTGTTCAGGACGCCTCTCTCCTGAGTTCTGAAATGCTCACACCCAGTTCAACCTCAGGCTGGATTGTTCTGGTGCAACCACTGTAGAAAGCAGAATAGGGTTGTGCTAACGAGCACTCGCACAGTGGGCTCCGGGGTGGGCAGGGGCTCCCAAGGCCGGGCCCTGCACCTGCCGTGGGCAGGCGCTAACCTCACAGTCTGGGCTGACGTCTACTCTGCCCATAGCAGTTGGGAGAGGCTTTTTAAGTGATACAAAGGAAATGTTTTTAATCTCTCTGCTATTTACAGGGAATATTTTGCTTCTGTAGGAGAGAAAATACATGGTGGGATGAAATCTTCTTGCCAAGGGAAGACCAGCTACAGATAGTTTGGCCTGGAGAAAAGAAATCGTTGGAAAACATCATCCCCAGCAAGAGTGGCTCTGCACTCGCCTGCTTGCGCTTCACCTTTCTCCCTCGGCCAGGGCTTGCATTGCCATGGTAACCTGGCACAGTTTTCCAGAAAGGGTAGCAAAAGTTGAACTAAAGGTAGAAGATTCATCGATTTGAGTGTCACCTATTGAAATCAATGTGACCTTGGCCTTTTTTTAAATCAACTTAGGTAAAGCACATTTAGTTATTAAATTTCCAAATGGAAGCAAGAATAGATTAGTGAAAGATTAATAACTTAAGAGTGTTTTGTTTTTAATTTCAAATGCTCTAGGACAGGGATAGTGAATGTGCTGCCACTTTTCCATTCTGTGATTATTTTGGTTTTCTTCTGCTGCACAACAAACCACCCCAAAAACTCGTGGGTTGAAACAGTGGCGGTATTTTCTTTTACTCTGAATCTGCAGTATGGGCAGGGCGTGGCCAGAACAGCTTTCCAGCTTCATGCACTTCCAGCTGCGGTGACTGACGGTAGCTGGTGAAATCGGCTGGCACCTGGCGGTGGATGCCGGCTGTCGGCTGGGGCCTCAGCTGGGCCATCAGCCAGAACACCCACATGTGGCCAGCAGCCTCTCATGCCGTGGGCTTCCTCACACCATGGTGGCTGGGTTCCAAGTGCAAGTGCTCAAAAGTCACATTCTATCTGTCAGAAGTGAGCCACTAAATCCAGCCCATATTTGCGGAGAAGAGAGTTCTATTCCCCGTTTCCATAGAAGGAGTGGAAAGGATTTGTGAACATACTTCAAAATCACCATAATGCCCATGTCAGATATTGCTAATTAGTGACTGAGCCTGGACCCCTCGGAGAGTCCTTCTCAACACAGTGTTCCGAGCAGCAGCGGGCCGTCGACTGAAGCTGCCCTGAAGTTGACACCCACCTGACATGACACCCTTGTACAGCACAGGATGGGACCAATGGCCCTCGGTAATGAAGTCCCTACCAGTCCATAATAAAACTAGGTAAATATGGACACTGTGGTACATTTTTCATAAAGACAAACTTATCCTGTTTAAAGACTGTCCATTATTCTGAGACACTGTATTTCCTACATCTTGGGTGGTGTTAAGCTTCCTTTTTCTTACGAATTAAGGATTAATAGCAGTTGTGTTGTTTGAATCTCCTTTTAAAATATTGCTGATCCACGAAATTCAAAAGTCACGATCCCTGCCCTAGGTCATTTATTGGTGGTTGAAACTTCACTGCTGTTAAAACTGTTCGAAATGCCACATGGACAGACACAAAGCGTCGCACCTCTCTGCGAGTTTACATTTGAAGCCCCATTTGTTGCTCCCTTGGAAGCAACACATTTTCCCTGCCTGGCCGTCTGGATTGAGCTCCAGTTTTGCTTTTCTTGTTCTCTCTTTTCTACCGCCTCCCTGGCGATCCCATAGGCTGGGCACGGGGAGAGCTTCGATCGGTGGACCCTACGCACTCCTGGTGAAGACGCTCCACGCTCGGAGCTAAGCATCGCTCTCCCGAAACCCCCGCGGGCTCGTGAACCCAACCGGCAGGGCAGCAGCGCCGCAGCACAGTGCAGAGCCCCGGCCGGGCTCAGAGCTGGTCAGCACGGCCGGGGAGGACACTCAGCGTGGGGAGCAAACCACAGTGACGTAAGTGCACACGCGGTGTCCAGGTACAGACTAAGCTGGCGGGCTTGGAGCCGCCCTGTGCCCAGCGGCTCTCCCTGGCCAACCAGAGACATGATCGCTGGCCGCTTTACTCACAGAGATGGGGTCTGAATGAATGAAGGAAATATTGTGGTTGCTTTTAATGCAAATCCTTGAAGTTTTTAGAAAGGTTAGAGAATATACAGAATCTTCCATAGTACAGAGAACAGAAATAGAGAAAGGGGGAAAGGCAAGAGAAAGGAAGAGGAAGGGAAATGCAGAGACCTGTGGGATAAAAGATATCTTTACCTAGGGCTGCAGTTTCAGTCTGGGAAAAAACAAGAACTGGGCTTTCCTTTAAATGGATGAAGAAAGTCGGTCTGCCTCCCTCCGCTGGGAGCAGGGCTGCGAATCTCACTTCATTTCAGATTATGGGTCTTCAGCTCCAGGCGGTACAGGTCGGATACAAGATCAGCACAAGCCCTGACAATTACAGGGGACATTGGTCTCCCACCCTGGTCACTCCCTACACAACAAGAACAGAAACGAAGCAAGCCCAAATCCTGTAAGCAGGATCAGAGGGCTCTTTCCAGCTCTCAGATTCCAAACCACGGGCGAATGTGCGCTGTGCCAGGGACTCCGAGAAGCCCGAGGTTGAGCTGCACGCCCAGCCCTGCTGCCCCGGGCCGAGCTGCCGGACGCTGGGTGGTCAGGTGCCTGGGACAGTCCGGCTGGCTGCAGGCCTGCAGCTTCCTCCCCGGGCATGAGGGGTGGGTGTCAAGGATGCATTTGGGCTCCGATTCTCAAGAATAACTCCCTTGTGGGATTTGCTGTCTGTGTCTGGCTTCTTTCGCTTGGCATGCCGTCCTCCAGGCTGGCCCATGTTGTCACAAATGGCAGGAATGCCTTCTTTTCCAAGGCTGGATAATATTCTATCGTGCACGGATATACCAGGATCTAATGAAACTGAACTCATAGAAGCAGAGAATAGAACGCTGGTTACCAGGGGCTGGGATTGGAAAGATGGGGAATTTTGGTCAAACGGTACACATTTTCAGTTTCAGATGGGTAAGTTCTGGAGATCTATGCGTGGCATGGTGACTACAGTTAATACTGTATTGTGTACTTGAAACGCACCAAGAGTGGATCTGCAGTGTTCTCTCACACAAAGTAAATGGTAACTGTGAGGCGATACATGTGTTAATTAGCTTGATTGTGACAATTATTTCATGCTATATTCATGTATCAAATCATCACATTGTACACCTTAAATGTATACAATTTTTATTTGTCAATTATATCTCAAAAAAGTTGGGGCATGAGAAAAGAACATCTGGCTTGCTCTTAGCTTGTGCGGTATCTTGCAAAGACAGCATGAGCTGTCCATCGCTGCCTGGCCCAGTCAAGCACTTTGGGCCTCTTGGTGCTGCAAACAGATTCATGCACACTAGCCAGTGTTTTAACATGAGGATGGCTGAAAATAATTTCTTTATTTTGCTTTAAAAAAAAAAAAAAAGGGCACAACTCGTTCTTGGCATCCACCTGCAGGTAGTCAGGCCCTGAGCTCACCCCACCTGCAGGCAAATTCCAGCTTTCCCATGACCAGGCGTGAGTGTCGATGGAGGGGCCTCTGCCCTTCCCGGCTCTCTCTGTGCTGACCTGCTGACCGGCCCGCCAAAGCACTTTAAGACCTGCTAGCCCCAGTAGCTTCCTTCTTCTTCTCATGCAGATAATCCTTAGAGGAGCCTGGTGTATTTATTTTAAGAGTTGCTTTCAGAAACAGAGGACCTCTCTTCTATCTCACAAAATACATGTCACAGAGAAGAATAAACCCACCCACAGCCAGCCTCTGGCTGCATAATTGCTACTCTGCACAATAGGAAATGAGTGGCCATGGCACAAGTAGCCGGTTTGGGAGTCACATTAAAACCCTGTCCCTCCGAAGAAATTATAAAGTAGCACAAAACCAGAGGGTCTCTTCCTCAAATATCCAGGCATAGCCACAGAGAGAGGAAACAAGACCAGTGTAATTACCTCTCATGTATAATTACTCTGAGCGCCTGGGGCAGAGCCGCCTGGCCGTGGGCTGTCTGGCCATAGTCAGGCCTCCAAGCAGGCAGCCCCACTCCGGGTATTCATGTGTATAAAATGGCTCTGCTCCCCTCAAGCAAACAGTAGGGAGATGTCTTCTCTTTGTGTGGCTTATCCGGGTCAAGTTCAACAAGCAGGGGCATAAAACAGAGATGATACCCCAGGAGGAAACGAAGGGCCAGGCCCGCTGTGTGTCAGTGAAGGTGGGAGTGGAGAAGATTTGTGTTTATTTGTTCCTTTGAAAAAGCAAAACATGCACAATGCTGTGGTCAGAAGCTCAGCACACAGGAAGAGCCCAGAGTCTGACAGCCTTCACAAGCCCGAGTGGCCTGCGGAGGAAGGACAGCTGCCCAGCACAGCGATGTGTGGGGAACCCGGATCTTTCCTGTACCCCTCACCGTGGTACAAGGGACGTTTATGTTTTGAGATTCAATCCTTTAGATTAGATGGCTTGGGAGGCTTGATACTAGGAACATTTTAATGATTTTACTTACAGAAGGGATAGCCTTGTTTTGCAAGCTTATGCCCTCAGGAAAAGAGTTAACAATAAAACCTGCGGGACTGGGAGAATCAAAACCAACCACGCAGCAGCCAGAATGGACGCCCACGGCACACGCTCTGTGCTCAGGAAGCCCTTTCTGGCCTCCTAGGTAGGAGGAATCTCCCAGCACACACTCTCAGAGCACTTTGTAGTTCTCCTGAGAATTCATCCCCCTGGCCAACGAATAATTGTGCAACTATTCAATGTCTACCTCTCCCTCTATAGTGTGGCATGAGGGTCACCCCATGTCTGACTGGTTTGTTGCTGGATTCCCTGTGTCCAAACCAGTGTTTTACACATGCAAGGAGCTCATATTCATTGAATAAGTGAATGGATGGGTATAGGTGGATGGGTGGATGGGTGAGTGGATGGATGGGTAGATAAGTGAGTGGGTGGACAGATGGACAGACAAACAGACGGATAGATGGATGAGTGGATGGATGAGTGGATGGATATGAATGGGGATGGATAGAAAGGTAAATGGAATAATGAATAAGTGGATGGATGGGTGGCTGTATGGATGGATGAATGGATGGATGCATGGGTGGATAGATGGATGCAGCCCACGGGATCATTAAAGCATTTTGTTCTCTAACTTATGAACTGAACTCTCCCAGGCATCTGTAAGCAAAACTTTCTGTTGGGAGACTGAACACTGGGTGTGTTGGACATGAGTAAGGGCAGCTGGAATAAACACATAAGCCTGGCATCTCTGCCCAGATGCACTGATGGGAGCAGAGAGCTCTGTCCCTTGGAAGAGCATTGCCCAGGACTGTCAGGCAGTCTCCAGGGCCCCATCTGCAGAGCTGAAACAAATCAGGGCCTGGCCTATCTCAATAGGGCCTCCTCACCCTATAAACTGTGCATATATTTATGTAACA
The DNA here is from genome assembly GCF_000956105.1 of Propithecus coquereli. Classification (NCBI taxonomy): domain Eukaryota; kingdom Metazoa; phylum Chordata; class Mammalia; order Primates; family Indriidae; genus Propithecus; species Propithecus coquereli. The sequence goes on along the minus strand of NW_012149986.1, from coordinate 585,295 downwards.
CTTCAGTCCTGATAGAGACCAGATGTGACCAAATGGTGGTTTGTGCTGCCCAGGAATGCTGAAATACCAACCTAGACATCTTTTATGACTGCTCGTGCTCTGCAATCTTTCTTTAAGTCTAAGGTTTGAACCCTGATATACGTCCATTAACTTCATTCTTCTGTGAAACAGAAACATCTGGCAACTTCTATTTGATCTGTCATGCTTATGAGAGACATACATCCATGTACAACTTCCATTATCAGTCAGCGTAGTGCAGTGATGGGAATGTTGGTGGGGAGACAAGAAGCCCAGGGACCCCGCTCAGCCCTGCACCACATCGCTGGGTGACCTTGGGCTAGTTGGTACTCTCTGCAATTCAGTTTTCCAATTATAGTTTTAAGAGTTATCATTTATTAAACACTTCCTTTGTTCTAGGCACCCTACCCTGCTAAGTAAAAGTTATAGATCATTGCCACAACTATTCCCTTACTCAGATGGGTAAATGGACACACAGGAATGACTTTCCAATATTACAACAGTCAGCCGGAAGCAGATTCCAGCTTTGGTTTTCTGACTCTAAATCATCACCTCTTTCTATTAAACCAAAGGGCCTCTTTCACCTGTGAAATAAAGACGTTTAGCTGAATTGCTATTTTCTAAATTTGTGTTCCTTGGATACCCCTGTGTTGGAAGAGACTAAGTCCTCTGTCCCCTTCTCCAAAGAGTGTGTGGCCAGGGAAACTGAGGAAGGACATGCAGGTGTCTCTGTGTGGGGATTTGGATGCCCGTCAGCACATTACAAATGCTGGGAGGATACAGGGCAAAAGCCCCACTGAACTCTGTCTATTCCAGGGTTTCACCAACCAATTGGGCCTCCAGGATGCCTTCGTCCCCTGAAACTCCTATTAGTATCTTTTTTTTTCTCCTTTGGTCCTATTAATGCCTTGAAGATCACCAATGCACGTTCGAACAAAAATATTTATTGAGTACCTACCGCGTGCCCAACAGGACAGGCTGAGTCACAGCACTCAGGGAGTGTCCACCTTACTGGTCCAGGTGTGGCCCCCCCTGGACTCCCCATCCACACCTGCCTTCTGATGACACACAGCTCTTCCCTTCTCCCTCCACGGACGCATTTACAACGTGGAGATGCTTTTAACACTATAACCGCTGCCACTTGGGAAAGCTCACAACGAACTCTCCGTGGGGACCTGGAGTGGAAATGAGCAAACCCATTTAGTTTCACCAAGAGTAATGTGACCTAGTGCTATTATTTATTTGTGTCTTTTTTTTGCAGATAGGGTCTCACTCTGTCACCCAGGCTGGAGTGCAGTGGTGCGATCATAGCTCATTGCAAACTTAAACTTCTGGGCTCAAGCGATCCTCCCGCCTCGGCCTCCCAAAGTGCTGGGACTACAGGCACACGCCACCACACCTGGCCTGGTGCTATTATTTTAAAGACTCATTCCCTGAAAAGACCAGACCTGGGTTCTGAGTGATACTTGGTGCAACTTCTCCATTGAACAGAAAGAAATGTACAAAACATTACAATTATGCTTTTGCAATAAGCTTTTAAGAAAAATTAAATTTCCAAGATTCCAATCAGTGTGCAAGACCTACCCTGAAGTTCCTCATAGTTTAAAATCACCATGTTCCCTCTGCCACATCGGCTTCCTTCTGCAGTTTCAGGTGCTTGTGACACAGAGGGCTGAGCGGCTGTGGCAGGTCCACATGCCCCAGCTCCAGTCATAAACTGCAGCCTTGGGCAGCTCAGCTGACTGTCTCTGCTCCTCTTCAGAACAGCTGTCTTCAGAATGCCAGGCTGGACCGTCTAAGTTCCACTCAAATGGGTCACTTGCTCTCAATCAACATCTGGGAAGCAGCCACAGAGCAGAGCCCTTTTAATTTGGGGCATGACAAACGGCACAAATTGTCTGTAACGCCCCAGCAGAGCGTGCGAGAGCCCAGCTCCTGCCAAAGGCCCGGGCGAGGGCAGCGGGTACTTCCTCAGATGGGTGTGTCCTGTGGAGCCCTGAGACACTGCCCAGCCTGGAAGCAATAAAAGCCCCAAGGTGTCATTCTTTGCAAGCCAGCACACCATCCACACCCCCAGGGACAAGGGACAGCCATGTCATCTGTCACCAACAGTGAAGCCCAAGGAATGCAGTTCAACCCCCTTCCTAAGATACATGTTAATTTGGAAAACCAAAAAGAGAGAGTCCTTTTGCCTGGGTGCAGCACTTCTGAAAACAAGCAAAGTGTTTGAAAGGAGAAGCAGCAGGTAGTCGGGGAGCCGTCCTACCCTGACTGGTGGCCCGCGGAGCCTCCTCCTGCCTCTCTGCTTTTGAAGGAGGGATCTTTAGCGGCCCGTGTATCTCCTCACCCTTTCTTTAAAATAAGAAAAATTCAGTGTTGTTTTTAATTGTCTAAACCCAAACAAAAGGCCACTTTGCCCAGATACAGTTTTATAAAATGTTTTCGAGCAGTTAAGAAAGTCTAATTTTCTTTGCTTTCGTTGCTTCCCCCGCTGTGACTACCCGGGGAAATGTGGGAAAGCAGACGTGAGCCAGCACGAACCCAGCTCCGCCAGGGGGAATTGCGCAGTAACGACGGATCGCACGCACGTGTCTCCCGCTTACCCGAATCTAATGCCCTTTTTGTTTAAACTTAGTTTTTCTCAGAAGATAAAAATTAGCCAAGCTTATTAAATAAAATCTGGAGAATTTGTAAAGCACCAAATAAGAGAAGAGAAATCACTCATGATGACTCCATCCTGCCATTTGTTGCTTCTCAAAGAGACCAGTGACTGCCTGAAAGACAGCTCTGAAGCCCCGGAAACCCGTGTCTGTGTCCTCGGCAATCCCCACGAGGTCGGCACTTCAAATATCTTCTGGCAATAAAACTGTTTCTGATCATGACAGAGGAAAAGTGAAGGGGTTTTATATGAATCTGATACCGCACCAAAATTGCTACCCTCACTCTGCCACGTCTCAGAAAACTGCCTTTGGTCCTATTAATGTCCCGTGGCCATGGCTGAAGCCCTTTCAGCAAAAGCTTCCGTAATCCCCGCACCGGGCGTGAAATCTGCCCCCGGCCCTCGCCCCACAGATGTGGACGTGGGACGGCACTGGGACGCCTGGGGGGCAGTGGCCCAGAGGGCCGGGGGCAGCGTGCACAGGACGCCGACCTGGCATCGGCCCAGGCAAGGCTCCCCGGGCGGGGGCTCAGCGCACACACACTGACGCCCCCCACTCCTGATCCCCTGGAAACCATGGGGGCACGGGCGGCACCTGGGCTGGGAAGACCTTCACTGATCGCGACGCTCACAGCCGCAGCGTCCCAGTCCGCCTTCCTCACGCGCTCGGCCCTTGCCCAGACGCGCCTCGCGCCTTGTGTGTCTGTGGCGCCTCCACCTCCGTCGGGGTGAATGCGAGCGCCAAGAAGGGCAGGGACTGGGCCTGTTTCACTCACATCTTCATTCTGAGAATCTAGAACGCTGCCTGGCAAAACAGGTGTCTAAATACACGTTTGAGGAATAAACAAGCAAATGAATAAAACGCGTTATTCTTTCAGAAAGGAAAACTAAAGGCAGCAGAGACGCCAGGAGGAGAAGCACAGGCTGCGGAGACAGCCGCGGTGCGACCAGAGAGCAGCCTGGGGGTAGCGAGAGCGCGTCTGGTTCCGAACAGAAGCCTTTTATCTTCTGGGGGCACACAGAATCCTCTAGAGAAAAAGATGTGATCCTGGCACATCGCTTGGCCTGAGTGGTGAATAAGAGTGACATAAAATTATGGTGTCAAGGCTGCATTTTTTATTCAACTTTCAGACTCAACCTATGGCCCGAGCACAGACGTCTGGCAAAAGAGCGTGGGAAAGTCATCCGCTTTGACAAACGAGATGTGAAAGTGTAACTGACAAATTTGGACGGATAAGGTCGGGGAGGAGTGAGGGAGGGGCTAGACTAATGTTTTTATCTCATGCTGGATGAAGTCAAGACACTCCCTAAAGTTACTGGGATGCAAAATAGAGGTTTAAGTGCACCATTTAAATCAATCAATAAAATAAAAAATATACAACTATCACATTCAGGGAGGAAGAACCGGAAGAGGAGAGTGGAGGATAGTACGAGGGAGAAAATGCCCATCACTCGCGAGGGACAGTGAGTTACCACTGAGGCTGCGGCTGAAGGGCAGACGCACGGATGTGTCACTGAAACTGGCCCACCCCGTGGAGGTGGCCTGGGCGAGGCTGGGGGACGGTGCTGAGGAAGGAAACCAACTTTTTGACATGAGCTTTCCAATATTACAAGACTTATTACCAGACACATGGCTTGCCTGGTTTAAATAATGAGAAGAATTTTTTAAATGACTAGCAAAGAAATTTCTTGAGGAAATTACTACAAGAAAACTCTAAACCAGCCTTTTAAAAGATATACTCTTCATGACAACCTTATGAGGTTGTGTCAGCTGGCTTTTGCCTCATAACAAACCATCCCAAATGTAAACTTAAAGTGACAAACATTTATGATTTCCCACAGTGCCGTGGCCCGCTGGCGTGGCGATCTGCGCTGCTCACGTTCAGACGGCGCCGTGGCTGCGGCTGGAGCTCTTAGGACAGCCCGCTCACCAGTCTGGTTGGTGGCTGGCTCAGTGTCAGGGAGGGCGATTAAACCTTGGGGGCTGTCCTGAATACCTTCCTTGTCCCCTACAACTTTACTCTTCCCCACCCCTCCCACCCCCTCCTACCCCTCCGCCCCGTCTCCTCCTTTCCGCCTGCCCTCTGGCTTCCGGGGGGACCAGCAGGAAATCAGAGGGGGGATGAAAGAGAAGTCAGAGTGCTTGTTCCTGCACAGTCGTCCCTGAGGTCACCTGGGGCTGACTCCAGGTGGCTTCCTCTACCTGACTCCTCCTGGCCTTGAGCAACCGCATGCCTTCCCGCCGCTCTGCAGCCCTGGAGTGGTGTCGCTGCCTGTCCCTCGTCCTGGAGCACTGCGCTGTCCTTTACCGTCTCTCTCAACTGCCAACGCCTTTGCGGGTGGCCTCTTTACTCTGCCCTCCCTAGCATGTCTTGATTTGGATGTGCCATCTGTTCCTTGCTAGACTCCTACTGATCTCAGGGGCCAGTCTCATACCCCAGCTTTTCAAGGAAGCGCCCTACCCGAATTGCTATCTCAGAATGGCTCTTAGTCCACTCGGTCTGTGCCAGAGCCAAACAGCTGCCCCCGGAGCACGCTTGGAGGCTCCCATATCACCCGCTCGGGAAGTATCCTGCGGGGTTCTCTCCTCCAGGCTCTTTGACTTCTGGGTCCCTCCCCCAGTGTTGCTGTCACCTACTCCTTCCTCAACAGCACACCCTCCTCGCCCCTCCAGCATGAGCCATAGGAACCTTCCTCAGTGAGGCTGACCAGGCATCGACGAGGATTTCACCTTTCCTCAAACCCGTCCCGGCCTGTTGTCCCCAGGGATGACTGCCCTGTGGTTGGGCTTCATGGCTGCGTGAAGTTGGGGTTCTGATGCCAGCTATTTCGTGATGGGCACACCCACCGGCTGTCCTGGCAGCATCCTCTGTCCGCTCTCCTGACTCACAGGCAACTCAGGGGGCCACTACCTGGCACCCTCAGATTCTGGTAGACATCTCTAACTTACATGCCCCACTGCCACCCCTGTCCCAGGGCTTCCCCTACCTGGTCTCCCCCACCAGTCCCACCCCAGAGAGGGCACCGAAGAGTGCCAGCATCCACCGTGAGCCCCTCTTCCCCTCTCACTCTACAGATGCAGCATGTGGGTGATCCTGTGGGCTCTGCTTCCAAAACAGACTCCAGTGCACCCCTTCCCCATCCACCGGCCCCAGTGAGCCCAGCCCATCACCACTTACGTGGGTGGCCTCGACCCTTGTGTTCCACAGCCGGGCTCCGCTCGAGATTTGGAGAGACCCCCTGCAAGGCTGAGGCTGGTCACGTCATTCCTATGCTGAAAGCCCTCCGAGGTGACCCATCGTAAGTAGATTTCGACCCAGTCTCTTCACGCTGAGGGTAGAGAGCCCTTCCAGGTTGTCCCTGCCATCAACTCTGAGCCCATCAGACAAACACTTCCAGCCCATGATTGACACAGGCCCCTTCCAAGGCCGTGGGTGTGGCCGGAGCTACATGTTCACAGAGTCTTGCTTCTGTGAGATTTGAAAAGAACGGTGCTGTGATAGCAACTAGTTTCCAACGGTCTCTTCACTGCCCCTCACTCACACTGTCCCTCTCGTTGGGGGCACTGGAGTGGCTGCAGGCATTTTAGGGTCCGTCTAATGGGAAGGTTTGGGAGACGTGCTCAGTTTGAATTTGGAGGGGTATATCTTCATGCTGTAGTCACCACCATGTATAGCTAACTTGTGGCTAACAATTCCAGGATAGGAATGACTTCCTGGAACGTCCCCTGCACGCTGTGCCAGCTCCCCTCGTGTCTTGGCGGGAGCTGCCATCATCTCCTGCAGCACCAGAGTGTGGACGTGCAGGAGAAACAAGCTTTGAAAGGGTGAACCGGGAGATAATCTATGGAAGACTCACACTTACAAAACATAAGCAGCTCTCACTGATGTCTCGTCAAAAGCAAAGTGTTTTTTTGTCAGGCAAATGCTTAAAGTGCAGCATATTTAATTGTAAATGCAACATATTTTTCCCCATTTTGATGGGAGTCACATGCAGCGGAACTTATCAGAAGTCCCCTTTTACAGGGCAAACGGCCGTAGTAGTGCCACAAATAGCTGTGTATGTGAAGCCACATCGTGCCCACCTGACACTAGAGTTTGCAAACTGGGGACTGTAATGCATCTTGTGCTCATGAAGTAGATAGCTCCTGATGACACCTGCAAATTGCCGCCAATGCAGTAAAATTCCTCGGGGAGCAAGTATTTCAGAGGTACGTCAGACAATTTATAAAATTGTGTTATTTATATGATATTGTGACATACATGGTATTTGTCAGCTTTCAAAAGTGTGTAATTTACTGTGATTTCTTTTCTCATTCTAAGTAAACTTTCTCATGTTAATTTGCCTTTATAATTTTGTGTCCTAGATCTGCCCCACCCCCCGGCCATTGCATTTCTGTCGCCCTCACCCAGTCCTCATCCCCACGTGCGAAAATCAGCGATGTGAGTGTTGGGTCCGGGGAGTGTGGGGAGCTGGAGAGGGAAGGAGGAAGGAGACCCCAGCAGAGGGAAGCCAGATGTGGCCAAAACCCCGGGCCCAGTGACTTCTGCATCCTGAGTGCCGTGTGCAGCGCAGGGAAGGGAGCTCACGTCCACTGATGGCCTTGCCGCACACACAGGGCACATCCCTGGGCCAGTGTCATCGTCCTGAAGAACAGGCAGTGACCATACTTCATTGCGTTGGGTGACATGACTGCTTTGTAAACTGAGATGTGCACTCAGCATAAAAGGTTATTTTTCTAAGTGTGAGGAGATATGAGAAAATATGCATTTTTTAAAACAGATTTTTAGCAGATTCCTTGCTGAGCAGAGCAACAGTGAGAAATTCAGTGGGCGGGATGTCGACATAGGCAGGAAGGAGGGCAAGTGCTTTGGAGGAGAGCGGTCCTAGAGCACCCAGGGTGTTGCAATTGGAGAGAGAGACGAGACAGAGGCTCCAAGGACCAGGGCTGTCTCTGGGTGGTCCCCTGTGCCCCTGGCCAGGGGGAGGGCTAGTCCCTAATGTGATTAGCTTCTTAAAGATCCCTTTAAAGATGTGTTCAGCTGGGAGATAAGCCCCCTTCCTTGGTCAGAGGAGACAGGAAGTCAGATTTAATAGGCAGACGGCTCGCGTAGATTCTCACAAGGCCTGTTTAAACTCATGCCACTTAGGGACAGGCAAGTTTGCTTTTGTTTTCTCCTATTCACTGCTCAGGATTGCAAAATGAGTAGTTAGCAGAAATCATTTCACCATTAATGAAACATACATTAAAACATTCTACAATGTAAAAGTATATCAAAACATCACATAGAACCCCAAAATATACAATTATTATTTGTCACTTAAAAATTAAATAAGTAAAAGAAGCAAAGAAATGACATTTGGCATTTGGAAAGGGAGAATAGGGTGGGATGAGTGAAAAAGGGATCCCTTGTATAGGAGTCTGAAGTCTCCAGGCTGTGCACTGCGCAAACGACGGTGCTGGAAAGTCCCAATGTGCTGGGTCATGTGGGACGGAACTGGCTTCTGAAGTAATTGGGCCCATGTGTTGTTATCAGAGACCTAGATCTTTCAGTGACATTCTTTCTTTTTAAATACTGTGCAGGCCAATACTTGTAAGGGAAACATGATTGTTCAATTTGCATTTCTGTCCATACCACATGGAAGCCATTCTAACGTAACTGGGCTAGAATTAGGGCTGGGAAAGGAGTCCCAGCTGTTGTATCACAGTAACCTGGAATTAACAATGGCATATCCATTTGTCCGACATTCTGCCCAGGAGTGATTTGCTTCCCTGGGAGTCCCCAGAGGACGGCCACCCTTGCTGGGGCCTCCAACAGCCAGGCTCCCTCATCGTAAGTAAACCGAGCCCAGCTGTAAGAGAGTTCTTGCAGTTGAGCCCAAATCAGCCTTGTCGTCATGTCACTCCTTTGGTTGAAAATCACCTGACTCAAGCCCAAAAATATAATCACAGTTGCTAAAGGATGAATGAAGAAGAAACGGAAAAGAGAAAGTTAAAATCACCCTGGACAGACCACCAATGGTGAAAACTTCCAACACAGGACTGTTCCCAACAACTATTGTTGTTGTTTATATTTTTCTAGGAGAGAAAAGAATCAATTTGAAATCTTTCTGGAAAAATCCTTCCACATCAGGATGTCATGTCCAAAGAAACTTTAATTTTTTTTAAACGCCTATGTTCCAAAGGATTACTTAGGGGAAAAAATGAAACAAAACACAAAACAAAACAAAACGAACCTCCTTATATTATTAAATTCATGAACTTCTAATACGTGTTTAAAATATTTCAAAAAGTTGCTGTTTCTCTTACAATGTTATGTATAGACTAAAGGCTATTTTCAGGAATCGAATCACATCCTGACCACGGTGCTGGGCATTGTGAAATGCACAGGAAGCAGCTGCAGATTCCAAGCAGTCACCTTTCGGGCCCCGTCTGCACACCTGGGCCGCGGCAACATGTCTGGGGCTTAAGGACACGAGCTCTGAGCTGGACCCCACCACTGGTCTGCCTGCCTCCTCGTCTGTGAAGCGGACCCTGTGCACAGGGTGTTTGGGGTAAATGAGTTAATCCATGTGAAGTTCTCTGGGCAGTTCCTGGCACACGGTAGTAGGTGCTAGACACTCTTACAGTCTTTACCCATTTCTGTTCAGTTACAGCCAACCGTAAATTATTCAGGGACCAATTCCTGGACGGTACATTAGTCCGGCAACATTTTCAACATTCTGTTTCATGCTTTTTAGATAAGTTTGCTACTTTTTGAAAATGTCATCTGGGACAGAGAAGAGATGAGACTTAGTGGAATTCATTTTCTTCTTTCTAGAAAACACCAAATGGGCCAGGAAAGAAGCCTCTCAAAATAAGACTGGAGCAGTGGCCGGAGAGTCCTGCCAGCCACGTCATGAGTCTGGACTTCGCCTAAAGAGCATAATGGCGCCCGGGAAGGGTGTCAGCAGAGGCATGATCGGGGTGTGGCAGGAGGCCTCCAGGAGGCCCCAGGGACCATGGGTCCTGCTACCCACGCCCCTGCGGGATCCTCTCACCTTGAGTATACATTGGACTTGCTTCTAATAAATAAAATACAACAACGAAAGGGATGGGAGGTCACTTCCAAGATTAAGTTACAAAAGGACTGTGGCCTCTCTCTCCCTCTCTCCCTCGGTCACTGTAAGGGCAGCTGGCTCCTGTGTTGTGAGCTGCCCGATAGAGAGACCCGTGTGTCAAGAAACCGATGTCTCCCTCCGGCCTACAGCCAGCCAGGACCTGAGGCCAGCCAACAGCCATGCAAGCAAGTTTGGAAGCGGATCCTCTCCCAGTTGAGCCTCCAGAAGAATGCAGCCCCGGCCAGCACCTTCACTGCATCCTTGCAGGAGATCCTGAGTCAGAGCCACCCAGCTAAGCCTCGTTCAGATTTGTGATCCACAGAAATGGTAAAATAATTGTTTATTGTTTTAAAGCACTAAGTTCGGGGCTAATTTGTTACGCATCACTGGATAACTAACACTGGTGGTTCCTCTGGCTAGTGTAGATAATACACTGGGTAGTGGAGGTACGACTGGAAGTGGCTGCAGTAGCTTCAGCAAGGGAAGGGTGGGTCAGATCAAGGGCAGGACCCGGGTGAGAGGCAGACGGAGCATGCTGAGGTTGGGGGGAAATGCAAAGGCAGACCTGGGGTGAGCACGGCAAACGCACATGGTGAGATCCCATACTCGTGTTAGAAGAAGCTGTAATTATGACTCTAAGCTATTAAGTTGTCAATGCAAGAAGAAAATGCCATTAGCTACATAATGCATAGAGTTTACAAAATAAAAACAAACCACTTTCCAAAGAGCAAGCCAGTTATTCTTCATCCTAACACAGTGAGACATTTTTCCATGGATCTTCAAAGGAAGACACTTGCCTTCATTAAAGGGAGCATGTCCACAACTGAAATTAGGTCTTTCTTCTGCCATCTCCCATCACTGCCAATGACATTAATCCAACATGGAATTCAGTAAAGATTCCCTTCCTCCTATCATGGTACACTTAGGGTCCACGACTGATTTCATCCAGGCACAGATGTTGGTATCCAGAGGGAAAAATGGGCGACACACCCATTCTCCACTCAGCTTTTGACGAGTGTCGAGCAGCACTAAGTTCAAGGCATGCTCCCTGGCTGGAGCTGAAGTCACTGCTTATCTGTGAACACGTAAGTGTCAACCCAGGCAGAGAGAATGATCACCACTGTCACATTAGAAGGGATGTTGGAATGGAAAGAACGTTCTAGAGATAGTGAACCAGTAACTTTGGACTCACTCTAGCTCCCAAAGTTCTCTAACATAGAGATGAGCTTGAGGTTAACCTCAAAATTTTTCAAGCAAATGTAACAGAGGTCAAGAATGTAGCTGTTGATGTCAGAACTCCTATGTCTCTTCCCAGCAGAGCCCACACCTGGTCCTCTCTAGGGACCCAACAGGCCAGGGATGGGCAGGTCCTGATTAGGGAGCCTCACCTTCAGGGGAGTGCAAAACATTCCAGACTAACTGTGGGAAGCTTCACCCTGGAAAGTGTATTGTAGTAGATTTTATGAATTCAAAAGATGAACAGAGAAGAGGAAAAGAGAGGAGGTTAATATGTACAGGGGAGGAAGCAGTGCAGGAGCTGGCAGTGGAAACCCACTTCTGGCTCCTACAGTCTAGTTTGCAGGAGCCTGATCCTGCCAATGTCTCGTTGGAAAAGCTGGACAAAGTACCAAAGCATCTGTCTGAAGATGTTAGAGACCTGGTAGCTAGAATTTGACTGAGTTCCAAGAGAAGAGAAACGCATTGAAGCGAGCTGAGCATTTGACACAGCTTTGCCCCTCCAGGAATTTACAGACTCATGAAAAGCATGGAGCAACAAGGCCTAGCACCTGGCAGTCACACGGAGGTAAGAAGATAAAACTGGGGGTTGGAGCTACCAACATGCCGAGACTTTTGGAGAATAGAAAATTACAGAAAAATGAGCCTAATGTTCAGAGACAGGTTTGCCCTTGAGACATTTTTAGATTTTAAACACTTGATTGGTGCTGTGCACTGAATTGTATCCCCCTCAAATTCATATGTTGGCCCCCTGTTCCCCAATGTGACTGTACAGATGCTTCTCAACTTACAGTGGGGTTATGTCCCAATAAACCTGAGTTGAAAACGTCTTAAGCCAAAAGTGCATTTAATATAGCTCACCTACTGAGCATCATAGCTTAGCCTAGCCTACTTTAAATATGCTCAGAACACTTACATTAGCCTACAGTAGGGCAAAATCATCTAACACAAAGCCAATTTTATAATAAATTGTTGAATATCTCATGTAATTTATGGAATACTACACTGAGAGTAAAAAATGGAATGGTTGTGTGGGTACTTGAGAGTGTGGTTTCTACTGAATGGGTATTGCTTTTGCACCATCGTAAAATCAAAAAATCCTAAGTTAAACCGTCCTAAGTTGGGAGTCATCTGTATTTGGAGATGGGGCCTTTGGCAGATAATTGGGTTTAGAGGAGGTCACGAGGGTAGGACCTTCTTGAAGGGATTTAGTATCCTTATAAGACGAGCCACCAGAGAGATGGCTCACTGTGTCTCCACCATTTGAGGACACAGCGAGACCCGCCACCCATCCGCAAGCCGGGAAGACAAGCCTTTCCAGGAACCAACCACACTGGCACCTCGCTTTGAACTTCCAGTCTCGAGAATGGTGAGAAAATAAATTTCTGTTGTTTAAGACACCCAGTCTATGGTATTTCATTGTGGTAGCCCAAGCTGACTAAGAGAGCTGGCAAGAAAAACAGAACTTTTGGTGGTGCTCACAAAACTGAGGAATGTGAGTTCAGGCTTTGTCACTGAGTAGGGGTCCCAGTAAACTCCCAGGATTTCGGTCAGGTAGCCTGGAGGACTAAAGCACACCAAAACTCTACCAGGCGTTGAAGACTGTCAGACAGCCTCAAATTGGCTGGGCGGTAGCTGAATGGATGTGACCTGCCCTCACTGTCAGTTTTCCCGAAGGCCGTGAGAGCGACTCCACCCTGGGGGAAGGCATGTCATGTACAGGGGTGCTATCCAGTAGAAAAATAATTTGAGTCACATAAGCAATTTTAAAATTTCTGGCAGCCACATTAAAAAAGCAAAAAGAACAGGTGAAATTAATGTTAATAATATGTTTAACCAATATATTTAGAATATCATTTTAATATATAATCAACATAAAAATTATTAATGAGTTAGTTTACATTATTTTTATTGTGTCAAGCCTTTGAAGTGGCAACTTTATTAGACAGCACAGATGGAGCTTCTGCAGTTTCTTATACACAATGTCCACCGCACAATGAAAAATTTCTAGGCATACCAGAAGGTAGAACCAAGAAAAAAAAAATAGAAACAGATCCAGATATGAAAATGACCACATATAGATTTTGAAATAATCATGATTCATATGTTCAAGAAATTAGAACACAAAATGGGGATTTAGCAGAAAGTTCAAATCAATAAACCAAATGAAAATTCTAGAACTAAAAAATGCAATAACTGAAATTAAAAGCCGAATAGGTGGTTTTAACAGCAGATTGGTTATAGTTGAATAAAATAGGAAACTGGAAGATAGGCCAGTAGAAATATCCAAAATAAAATATAGAGAATTAAAAAAAACATAAAATACAAAAAAGAGTGCATAAGATGCAAATGTGACATGGTGAAATGGTCTAATATACATACAGCTGAAGTGCTAGAGGGCAGGGAAAGGAGATTATGGTGTAAACAATATTTGAGAATTTCTCCAAACTCATCAAATCCACAGAAACAAGTTCAGGGAAGCTCAAGTAGGATAAATACAAAGAAAACCATACTTAGGGAACATCATAGTAAGCTGCTGAAAACCAACAACAGAAAGAAAATTTTTTAGCACATCCAATAAAAATTTAAACGACATTTTAACTTGAAAGGGGCAACAGTAAGACATATATATAGCTGACTTCTCAGAGGGAAAACAGAGGATAATGGAATGACATCTCAATAGTGCTAAGAAGAGTGTCTGTACAGGACAAGCAAGTAGCAGAAGAGAGATCTGAGACTGCTTACTCCATTCTGTAAAAGAAAAATAAACTCTTGGTTGTCTCTTGACAACATTACATTACTGTGATTTATGCTGCTTTAATGAGAGTTTTTACTTTTCTATTTTCACCTTTTTGGATCTTTACTACCTATTAATTTTTTGCTCTCTGTATATAACTGAAATAAAACATTACATGTATTCTAATTCCAAGAAAATAAGTTAATATACTACTGATGAAATCACAAATCTCATTTCTGAAAACTGTATTTTATTAGTGGGACTTTCCTCCCATCAAATGCTTACAAATTAATGAGGTCATTGCCAGCATTAGCTACACATTCCAGTGACTAATTATAGTGCTATATACTTTCATTCCTCCTGCCACACTAAAATATTTCATTTATATGGCTAGTGAAGTCATTAAGAGTCCCAGGCTTTTAATTAAGGCTGAGTAGGAATCCTGCCTCCACCTCCCATTCACTGTGTGATCTTAGACAACTTACTTACTGTCTCCAAACCCTGATTTCACATATGGCAATAATATGCATATCCTAGGACTTTGTCAGACATAAATGAGAGTATCCACGTAAAATTCTTAACACAGTGAAGATTGTTTTCTCCAGGAGACATAGAATCCATGTTTCCAATAACTGGCAGAAAGCATGTTCTTCTGGCAAATGTGCATCCTCAATAATCAACAGATACCATCCATGACAAGGCATGCCCACTCGTGACAAGGCACATTCCCCCGAGACAGCCTTGCATGGAGCAGGATCAGTGTGTCCCACTTAGCAACACATGGTTTGTAAAAGAGAGAAGGAGCGTAGACTTGTTAAAGCGATCCTCAGGGGCGCTGAGGAAACACCGGCGAGCCCTGCTTACCCGACCTCTAACATGGCAACGCCCGCAGTCTGCGCACCTGTTTCAGCGATGCGCTTCGCCTCTCCCTGACTGATTTGGTGCAGTCGTACAAAGGTCAAGTTTAGTTTCTGGCTTTGGGTTTCTAATCATTGGATCTTTCTTTCAGTCCCTTGCCTCCGTCCCTACAGCTCCATTTCTAGCCTTCAGCCAAGAGAAATTGATTGAAATGGAGAATGAGGCCAGAAGTTGTGAATTCTTAAACAATCCGTTCAAGAACTATGCTCAGGAGGGACGAGAGAAATTCTCCAATGTTCATTTTAATTTAATCCTAATCATTATAGAATCAAGAGAGACATGACGTGATTTTTTAAATAATCTTTTTCTGAAACTGATAGGCAATATATACACTGATTAGATTCAACTTCGTGATTCTAACTTTCTAAACAGAGTGTGACCTGAAATGTAATATGGAAAACTCAAGTTCTAATTTTATTCATCTAAATAATGCATCCTTACGATATCTATCTTTACTTTTTCTCTTTTAATCAATAAAGTATTTCTATCTTTTATGGAAGTATAATATAGAGTATAGAAAACATCCATATCACGAGTGTGTACACATATCACACTTACACGTGTGTGCAAGGGTACCCATACCTGTGACTATCTTCACAATGAAACCTCCCATGTAATAAATGGTGACCTACCAGGGCATCACATCCTCAGTTACCAGGCCTGGGAAGCTGAGTGGGGCAGGCTCTGTCCACCCTTCTCACTCCTTCGCAGCCCAGCCTCTACCTGAAAGCCTCCTCTTTTATCTGTTATAAGGATTGCGGTTGGGCACAGATTTTGTTGGGTGCAGAGGGAGATTCTTAGGCTAAAAAAAAAAAAAGGTTTTAATGTAATAATCTCATCCTGAGATTCTAGGTTCTTTCCTGCCCACAGCTCAGGACATGGGGATGTGCTGTTGCAACAAGGTAAAGATGCCCAGGTGAGACCAGGTGGCAGGTGGGGCCCCAGGGTGAACACGGGCTCCAACATGGACA
Organism: Propithecus coquereli; assembly: GCF_000956105.1. Lineage (NCBI taxonomy): Eukaryota > Metazoa > Chordata > Mammalia > Primates > Indriidae > Propithecus > Propithecus coquereli. The sequence goes on along the minus strand of NW_012149986.1, from coordinate 569,655 downwards.
AGAGATACCAGTGTGGAAGCAGGGCATTCCCAGAGCCAGATCTGTGGGTAAGCCCCTGGACAAGGGTCAAAAAATGAACAAGATATCAACATCGGAATGAAGACTCAGTCTGTCTCCATTTCCTCCAACAATGGTTTGTGTTATCCTCTTGCAAAAAGTCCTGGTCTTCCCTAGAACCTGCAGGTTAAATCCACTTCATGAATGGAGTTATTAGCAGAGCCAAATCCAAACATAGCACTGCATTCAGGCAACAGCTGTGGGAAGTTTCAGTTCCAGGTTTCCATGCATGATTCAGCCAAAGTTCCCAGAAATGGCGTGGGTACTTCCCAGGCCATCTGAATTCTGTGCCCAGCTCTCCAGAGTAGATGTCATTGTATTCTCTGTCACAGAATGCAATTTCACCCTTGCCCTCGATTTCTCTGTGTTGAATGTCCTCATCTGCTGTTGCCTCCATGCACTTAGGGATGTGTTTCTTGGCCCCGAGCCAGTGAAGCACTCCTGTTGTGATGCTATAACCTGAGGGTGTAGTCAGCCCTGTCATCCTTGCATCCACCTTACCCCACGATTGAAAAGATATGTACTTAGTTGTACTGTTTTTCTATTTTCCTTTCCCATAGGCTTTCCTCCTCCTTTGTGAGTAGTTTTCTCTAGTGAGATTTTAAGGCATGCTTTCTCTTACTCTGTTTTTCAGAAAATAGTTCTGCAATTCTTTTGGAGCCTGCCATATAAAATGCATTTGTACTGCCTTGTTTTTATCCTTCTACTTCCTGCAGCACAAAGCAAATCAATCATTAAATTCCTCCCAGGCATTTTTTCAAGAGACCACAGTATCCAAACACTAAATAGGCCCCATGAGAATAATATAAAGGACATAATAGATGAGATGTGGTCCCTGGCCTTGAGTATATGGTAAGAGAGCTGGAAGAACCCTTGCTGATCAATACCTGACACAGCCAGCACTCAGCTCAGGATTAAATCATCCCTTCAGTTACTAGAGCCCTTAAGTAACATCTATGGAAATATACTACTTTCTGCAACCCTGTTTATTTAAAAAAAAGTTTCCAGTACTTTTTCAGTAACTTTGAACCATTGCCTTACAGCCTGGGACATAATGTAGTCTCAAGTAAATGTTTTGAGATAGATAAATGGGTGGGTGGATAGATGAATGAATGAGTGGATGCCCATCCACAAATACATGGATGAGTGGACAGATGGATGGATGGATGGATGGATAGATAGGTGGATAGATGGATGGATGGGTGGATGGATGGATGGGTGGATTGATGGGTGGATAGATGGATGGATGGATGGATGGGTAGGTGGATAGATGGATGGGTAGATAGATGGGTGGATAGATGGATGGATAAATGGATGGATGATGGATGGATGGATGGATGAATAGATGGATGGATGGTTGGATGAATTTCTTTACTTGATAGTGGATATCCTAGTAAGGAGACAGTCTGGTGTGATAGCCTGGCATGGCTGTGCAAATATGAAGAAGTTACTTAACCTTTCTGTGTCTAGTTTCTTTATCTGTAAAATGGAGACAATACAGGTCCAGGATCTCTTATCTAAAATCCTTGTGGAATTGTTAGGAATCCATAAGTTACCATATTTTAAAGGGGTAATATCATTTATAACATACCTCCAGTTGAGTCTGAGGTAGCACCACAAAACCGGCACACTGATATGTCTTCATTGAGTAGTGTTAATAGTCACTCGGTGGGGGGAAAAAAAGACTGTAACCATCCTAAAGTCTTCTCAATTAGGTTTGGCATCAAATAAGTTTTGAAAAACTTTTAGTTTCCAGAGCATTTTTTATCTTAGCATTGAATGTAAGGAAATGTGAATTTGTCTTCTCTACATTTTAGAGCTTGTTTGGGGATTTCTATAAGTTATAAGGATATACACTGTTTTACTTGTTTATTCTCTACCCTTCCAGCAATATTAACCATAATCATCATAAAAGTGAGGGCTGTGTTCGAAATGGCCTATTCCCTGTTCCTGACATGCAGCAAGTGCTGAATAATGGCAAGTTATGAAGGGCGGGGCAAGGCAGGAAGAGTCCTGACTTTGGCACTGGCCCTTCCCCATGCACTGCCACTTGTGGGTCCATGCTCTGAACCGAGCGGCACATTGACTCTTGTCTCCCTAGGCCACCTGCAGTGTGTGCCCGTGTGGGCCACTTCTTTCCACTTGAAGCACTCCCCTTCCACCCTTGCCTTCCATGACATGCATCTTCCTACTGTTTCTTCTTCATCTCCACCTTCTCTTGGAGTTTCTCTTCTTCCTCCTTGTCCCCTAAATGCCAATACTTTATAGGTTTCTGCTCTTGGTGCTCCTCTCTTTGAGTCTGTAGAGAATCCTCCACTGGATGCCTCACCTGCTCTCTGGCTTTAATTATCATCAGATATGCTGATGACTTTCAGCCCAAGTCTGTCCCTGACGGGGAGCTCTCATGAGCTTCAGACTCAAGTGTCCATCTCCTCTGGAATGTCTGCTAAGCTCCCTAATTTCAACACACTCAAAAGAATCCACTTTGTTTTACCCAAACCTGATTCTCAACTTGTGCTCTAGTATCAGAGAATGTGCCATCATCCACCCACGCCAGAATCTGGGGAGGCAGCTCTTGCTGTTCGCCTAAATCAAATCATTCCCCAGTAACCAGCAATGTGGTGTCTGTCCTGTCACTCCACCTCTGCTGTTCCTCTCACCCCCCTCATTCAGGCTCCTGTCACAGCCTCTCTGATTTACTGCAGAGATTCTTAAGGGGTGGTCCAGGGACCCCTGAGCATCTCCAAGGTGCTTCAGGGTGTCTGCAAGGTCATGATCATGCGTGGATAAAAGCAACTCACAGTGCAAGAGAGACCAGCGGATTTCAATGTAACGGAATATAAGTTTATTAATATGGTTTCAGATTCCCCTTTACAACTAACCTTTAAGAAACTATCACCTGTTGAATGTTGGTGTAGTATCAAAGAATAATATGCACAATTATCTGAAAAGACTGTTAAAATATCCCTCCCACTTCCAACTGTTTATCTGGGTGAGTCCATATTTACTCCACATACACGCGCAGCAGACTGGCTGTGAAAGCAGACGACACTCTGGCTGGAATCCATTAGGCTGTACTTTAAAGAGATTTGCAAAAAGGGGAAGCAATATCATCCTTTCCTATAAAGTTTTTTGGTTTTTGAAAATATAGGTGTTCCGTAAAACATGCCATATTAATACGTAATGGATTAATTAATGTTATTTTTAGTGAATTAAGTAACTTTTTAAGATTTCTGTTGTAATTTCTAATTTGATAAATATGAATAGGTAAAACTCACAAAAAATAAAGGCTCTTTGGGGTCCTCAATAATGTTTTCATGTGAAGGAGTCCTGAGAAGAACTGTTTGAGAAGCTCTGCTGGCTTACTGAGACAGCCCTGGGGCCAGTCTCCTCCTCTTGCCCCTCTCTGACCCATCCTGCAGGCGGAGTGACTCTCCTGCGAGACGATGTCATCAAACAATTCCCCTGAGTAAGACCCTGGAGCGGGTTCCTCAGAGCCGGCAGGGTCCTCCACAAGTGGCAGACTTCCTTGTCTTCCCTCTCAGTTCCCCAGCCACGCTAGAGCCTCACATTCTCTTGCCACTGTGGGCCTTTTCACATGTGCTCACTATCTCTAGAATGTTCTTCCATTCCACCATCCCTTCTAACGAGTCAATTAGGATGCTGTCAAGGGCAAGCAGGGAAAAACCAATTTGATTAAATAGCAAAGGACATCTATGGACTCGAGTAGGTTGGACTTGGTCAAGGGCTGAGTGCTAGTTCTGTGGTGTCACCCCTTGTCTACTTTCTGCAGAATAAGATGCCTCCGAAGGCTGGCCCCTCCATGGTGGCAGGGCGGGTGACAGCAAGTCAGGGTAATACTTCCCTTCCATGTCAGGCGGTTTAGTCTTTCTTCTCAAATATTACACAAAAGGCCAGGGCTTCCCTCAGAAAAGAATATTGGTCACCTACCACTGACGACTGATTCCCACAAGTCCACAACAGGTGACTCTCTTGTAATTCCCACTACGCACTGCGATTCCCTATCACAACACTTACAGTGCGCAATCAAACTCGCCTGCGTAAGCGTCTTTCTCTGGCTGGATGCTGAGCTGTACGGGATCAGGACTGTGTCTGCCCCATTAATGCTGGCCCCGAATGAATCCCCAGCCCCGAATGAAATGAGGGCTTCACATATGGTAGGTGCTTAATAAACTTTTATTGGTTGACAAAAAGTAGACAAAGAAAAGGAAGGCAAAGTGGGGTCCCAGCAGAAGTCAGAAGCGTATCTGGAGAGAAAAAGAAGGGAGGATTTTCTGGCCTTTTTTTTTTTTTTTTGAACTGCATGTCAATACCCTGCCAACATTCAGAAAAGAATCAAGCCTGAATACTTAAAAGTACAACTCTAGCCTTTAAGAATTTTAGATAAGGGAAAAAACTCCTAGAGAGTTTCAAAATTCAATTTCTTGAATTTTTTTTTATTATTTGGGTTTGTGCCTCGTAAGTTAAAAAAGCAAAGTCTTTACTATTCAGGTCTTGTTATCAATCTTCTACTCAAAAACAAAAGAAAGAAAGAAAATTAAAAGGCAGCTCTACATTAAGAAAGTCATGAAAAGGCTTCCAGGTAAAAATCTCAGTTTCAAAAAATGATTTAATATCTTCATAAAACTGACGTGCGAATGCTTCTGGAATTGGATTGCATGTGACATATTTTATGCAGTTCATTGATCCAATACCCAATTTAATCTAAAATGTCAAAACTGCCCCCAACCCCCACCCCCGTGCTGCTCAACTGAGCCTCCCTCGCCAGAGGGACCCCTGAGATTCGTGCTCCTCAACTAGCACCACGTGGAACATAAAACACACCTGCAGGTTCCTGGGAAAGGCGGGGCCAGGACACGCCTCTGATGATCTGGATTCTCACGCAGCCCACCTTGGCATTGGCAAGGCCACTCGTGTTTGTCCAGTGGGTATCCCGAACGGATTAACCAAGTGGCAATGCATCCAGGATCCAGTGTATTCACCAGGCTTTTTATTGTCTGTGTTCTGATGCTTTAACATCTTCGGGACTCAGGGACCCTGGAGGACTGCTCCTCCCTGGCTGGCCAATTCCTTGAGAGAGTAAAAGGGTGGCATATGAGCACACTTTTCAAATTCAAGCCAGCCGACCGAGTCCATTCCCACCCCCTCCTCTGTGGGGCTCTGGGCCGCTGTCCACCTGCCCTCATCACCCCAAGGCAGGTAGCAGACAACCGGGGACATACCGTCCCCCACAGGGCCCACTGAAATGATTCAGACTAGCCAATCCTAAGCCTGTTAACCCTGCCTCATCTGTCCTTTCCCACGGAAGCCACAATAAAGGCTCCTGCCCACAGTCCTCCCAATGCCTCTGCCCGGTGGCCAGTCCTGCTGTTTCTGCGAGTGACCACCCTCCCCCAGCATGTTGCGCCCCCTCTTTAAGCTATCTTTTCAATGGAAATCATTCTCCTATCTGTTGGCCTTACTATACCTCAAATATTTTACTAATGTAATACATTTTAAAATAACCAGAGAAATAGTTTTTCTGTTTCATTATCTACATAAAAGGAATTAAGATGAAGGGAGTCGCTCACCAATGAAGCTCTGTGCTTTGAGTACAGGGGCCAGGGGGTCTGGACTGGGCACTTCTGGCTTGGTTCTGCCGGGCTCCCCCCGGCCACACGGTGCTCAACTGATGAAGCTTCACTCTGTCTGAGCACTTCTGCACGTGGTCTCGGTTAGCGGAGCATTCGGATCTTCTTTTGGGGACTCTTGAAGTTCGTGATAATCTCCATCTGCCTGAGTTAGGAAGAAATTTCCTGACGAAGGACTTGGCAGGAACATGCTTTTGCCTGCCACAGCTAGTGAGCCCTGAGCTGATGGGGGCAGTGAGTGCTCATGTCTGCGGCTGAGGACTGTTCTCCCTTCCCAGACAGCTCGTGTTGACTCCCAGCAATAGCTGGTTACATTGATTCTTGCTTTAGGACAAAGAACATGAGGAATAGAATATTCTTTTTTTTTTATTTGCCAAAGAGCCAATATATTCCTTCTCCCCCCCTTTTATTGATATGTAATTAACAAATAAAAATTAGGTATATTGAAATCAGTGGTCTGAAGAGATGGCTGTACTCCCGCCTTCACGCGGGACGATCCACAATAGCTAAGATGTGGAAGCACCGGGTGTCCATCATCAGGCGAATGGATAAAGAAAATGTGGTGTATATATATAAGCGATGGAATACTACTCAGTCTTCGAAAAGAGGGAGACGCTGTCATTTATGATGACATGGATGAACCTGGAGGACATTATGCTCAGTGAAATAAGCCAGGCACAGAAAGACAGATACTGCATAATCTCACTTATATGTGGGATCTTAAAAAGTCGAGTTCATGGAAGTAAAGAGTAGAATGGTGGTTACCACAGGCTGGGTGACGGGCGAATGGGAAAATGGAAGATGCTGAACAAGAAGTACAAAGCTTCAGCGAGGAGGAACAACCTTTAGTGATTTATTGCACAGAACGGTGACTATGACAGATAATCATGCACTGCATACGGGCATAGCTTGAGATACTGCAGTCTCAATTCCAAACCACCGCAATAAAGCAAATGGCATAATAAAGTGAGTCATATTAATTTTTTGGTTTCCCAGTGCATATGAGATTTATGTTTACACTGTTCTGTAGTCTAAGTGTGCAATAGCATTATGTCTAAAAAATGTGCATTCCTTAATTTAAAAATACCTTGTTGCTATAAAATGCTATAGCAATCATCTGAGCCTTCAGCAAAACAATCTTTTTGCTGGTGGAGGGTCTTACCTCGACGAAGATGGCTGCTGATTGAGTGGGGTGGTGCTTGCTGATGGTTTGGGTGGCTGTGGCAATTTTTTAAAATAAAACAACAGTGAAGTTTGCTACACCTATTGACTCCCCCTTTTACAAAAGATTTCTCTGTGGCGTGTGATGCTATTGGATAACATTTTACCCACAAGAGAACTTCTTTCAAAATTAGAGTCAATCTTCCCAAATCCTGCCACTACTTTATCCACTAAGCTGGTGGAATATTCTAAAGCCTTTGTTACCATTTTAACAATGTCCACAGCATCAGCATCATCACCAGGAGTAAATTGCTTCTCAAGAAACCACTTTCTTTGTTCGTCTATAGGAAGCAACTCATCTGTTCAAGTTCTATCAAGAGATTGCAGCAATCTTCAGGCTCCACTTCTAATTCTAGTTCTTTTGCTGTTTCCACCACATCTATAGTTGCTTCTTCTACGGAAGTCTTGAACCTCTCAAAGTCATTCATGAGAGTTGGAATCAGCCTCTTCCAAACTCCTGTTAATGTGGGTATTTGAAGCTCCTCCCATGAATTATGAATGTCCTTGATGGCATCTAGAACAGTGAGTCCTTTCCAGAAGGTTTTCAATTGACTTTGTCCAAATCCATCAGAGGAATCACGTATGAAATGTATTTCTTAACAAGTAAGACTCGAAAGTCAAAATTACTCCTTGATCCACAGGCTGCAGAATGGATGTTATCTTAGCAAGCATAAAAACAACATTAATCTTCTTCAGAGCTCTTGGGTAACGAGGTGCGTTATCAATGAGTAGCAATATTTTGAAAAGAGTCTTTTTGCTGAGCAGTAGTTCTCAATAGTGGGCTTAAAACATTTAACAAATCATGCTGTAAACAAATGTGCTGCCATCCAATCCTTGCTTCTAGAGCACAGGCAGAGTAAATTTAGCATACTTCTTAAGTGCCCTATGATTTCAGAATGGTGAGTATTGGCTTCAACTTAAAGTTACCAGCTACATTAGCCCCTAGCAAGAGAGTCAGCCTGTCCTTTGAAATTAGATATTGACTTTTCCTCTCTAACTATGAAAGTCCTATATGGCATCTTCTTCCAACAGAAGGCTGTTTGTCTATCCTGGAAATCTGTTGTTTAGTGCAGCCGCCTTCATCAGTGATCTGAGCTAGACCTTCTGGATAACTCACTGCAGCGTCTCCATCAGCTCTTGCTGCTTCATCTTTGCACTTTCCTGTTATGGAGGCGGCTTCTTTCCTTAAACCTCATGAACCAACCTCTGCTAGCTTCAGACTCTTCAAACTTTTCTTCTGCAGCTTCCTCACCTCTCTCAGCCTTGTAACTCTAGAATTAAAGAGAAGCAGAGCCTTGCTCTGGATCAGACTTTGGCTTAAGGGAATGTTGTGGCTGCTTTGATCTTCTGTCCAGACCACTCAAACTTTCTCTGCGTTAGCAATACGACTGTTTTGCTTTCTTATCATTCATGTATTCGCTGGAGTACCACTTTTAATTTCCTTCAAGAACTTTTTATCGGCATTCATAACTTGGCTATTTCGCACAATAGACCTAGCTTTCAGCCTGTCTCAGCTTTTGACATACCTTCCTCACTAAGCTTAGTCATTTCTAGGTTTTCATTTAAAGGGAAAGGTGTACAACCCTTCCTTTCATTTGAACACGCAGAGGCCATTGTAGGGTTATTAACTGACCTAGTTTCAATATTGTTAATTGTCAGGGAACAGTCAGTGGAGCTGTTGGAACACACACAACATTCATCAGTTAAGTTCACTGCCTCATATGGGCGCGGTTTGTGGCGCCCCAAAACAGTTACAATAGTAACATCAAAGATCACGGATCACAGACCAGCCTAACAGATATAATAATATGAAAAAGTTTGAAATATTGCCAGAATTACCAAAACGTGACACAGAGACACGGAGCGAGCGCGTGCTGCTGGGACACGGCAGTGGCAGGCTTGCTCCACGCAGGGCCGACGCGGGCCTGCGGTCAGTAGATGACGCAAGGCCTGTGACGCACCATAAGCCAAGCATAGCAAAATGAGGCACGCTGTATTTCAAAACTGCTAAAAGAGTAGATTTTAAATGTTTTCACCAAAAAAAAAAGAAAAATATGTCGGGCGATGGATATGTTAATGAGCCTGATTTAATCATTCCACATCACAAACATATATCAAAACATCACGTTATACTCCACAAATATACACAGCTATTAGTTGTCAATTTTAAATAAAAATTTAAAAATATCGGTATCATTTAAAAATTGCATGTATTTATAACATGTACAACATTATGTTTTGAATCCATACAATATTGAGAGATTTTCTAACTATGACTATTTCTACAGAATGTGGAAGGCTGTGCAAAGAAACATGCAATTGGTCCTACCCGGGAGCCTGGACTAAATTTGGCTACAAAGAGAAAATAGAGATATTAAGATCCTTGGCAAGTAGGATAGTACAATATAGTACAATATAATAAAAGAATATTGCTCATTAATGGATAAAGAAAATGTGGTACATATATACAATGGAATACTCTTCAGCTTTCATGGACTAAATGGACACCTTTATTCTACCTTGTCAGTCCTGTGATGTAGGACTTTGCCCTAGGAGAAAATAAGGGGTCAACTGGTTGGCCTGGGGCCAGGTCCTGGCTCTAACCTACACTAAGAGAAGGGACCGGTTAAGTCCCTGTTGGTGGCAGGCATTCAGGATGTTATTTCATTTCTGCAGTATAATAAAATGTATACATTTGGTCTTTGTTGCTAGTTCCTGGCACAGAACTCCTAATACTTTTGGAGCCTCCAGAACAACAAGAGAGTCTTTTGCATGCTAAGACAACGGATGGCTGGGGCCCTAGATGGCTTCAGGATGGGGCACTGGTTGCCAGAAGAACCGACTGTGGGATTAGAGGGTGAGATCTCTGGGGAGGGGAAAGGGGCTGGAAATCAAGTGCAGGTACCGATGGCCAATGATGCAATCAGCCACGCCCACACGTAGGACTTCCATAAAGCCCATAAACGACCCTGTGGAGGTAAACACACAGAGGTGCAGGGACAGTGTGCACCTGAGCAAGGCATGGATGCTCCACCCCCACACCCTGCCCTGTGCGTCTCTTCTGCGCAGCTGTTCCTGAGTGGTATCCTTGATAATAAGCTAGTAAACATCAGGGGAGACTGAGGAACCACATGGTAAAATATAAGTCAGTGTCCACCGGTAAAGTATTTTTATTAATATTATAATGATATCATGTTTATTATCCAATTTCTCAGTGCCGGTTTCACAGGAGACCGCCACAGCAGACTTCTGAACTGCCTCTATGCCACTGGCAAAGGAGCCCAGCACAGTTCCTTGGTTTCAAGGTTGTAATTTGCAAAAAACACCCGTCTGTGGCATGCCTCTGGTCAGGTAGAGAGCAGTGCTGATGTCCTTTAATTGCATGTGTTAGAAGCCACAGCTAATTCAGGACAAGCTAAAACATTTGAAATAAAAACCAGAGTGACAGAGCCCCAGATTGTAGAGCAACTAGTGCCACGTTACAGAAAACAGCCAAATGAAGACAAAACAGAGAACAAAACAAGATATTTGATGCCCTCTTTTCTCAAACACTGCCTTTGGACATGACCGCTCTGATTCCTTTCAAAGAAGAAATCAATTCCACACGACGGGAAGTCCATGTGAATTATCAGTCAACTTCGTAAGACCTCCTGGAAACCATCTGGACATGGTTCACATCCCATGGACATTTAAATTTTACAAAGGCACAGAGGACGAGGGAAAAACACATGGGAAATGCTGGATAAAAAATGTGTCTATTGACCAGGCGCAATGGCTCACACCTGTAATCCTAGCACTC